>NW_016157265.1:411112-417380 GCF_001687245.7 Rhagoletis zephyria | reverse complement strand
TTGAAAAGTTTTCTGAGATAGGGCGTTTTCGAACTGGCTGCCGAGATAGATAGATCTTCCACTCAGCCATCGATATACAAATGCTAAGTTTGTTTGTTCGGCCGACAAAAACTAAAAAAGTTCTGCACCATTTTTTTTTTTATTTGGATTCTGCTGCAGACTTTCCAAGGTTTGTTATAGATACTTAGGCGTGGTACCTTCCAAACATACAGAAACTTTTACCTATTTCATACACTCAGCGATTAAGGTGAGGGCAAACTATATATAATTTCATGGTTTTATTTAAATTTACTTACTTTTTCGATTGAAACCAAATGTATTGTTGGTGCATGCATAACAATTTTCAGCTTCGTGTNCCAATATGCAATATTTTGTTACCAGCTCATGAGATGGTAACCAAATTTACCGGTTACNCGTTGGAAATATTCAGCAATTCAGCTATGAAGATTTGTGGAAATTCTTGTATTGCATATTCCAATATGCAATATTTTGTTACCAGCTCATGAGATGGTAACCAAATTTACCGGTTACAAGAGCGCACATAATGCGAAAAAGGTTTAAAAATTGACAGACACTTTAATTACCGGTTACACAATTTATGTTACCAGCGCAGAATAGACATGATATGGCACTTGCTCAAATCGATTCGATACAAGTACTTTTCTTTCGATACCAAGTATGAATCGAAACNGTTTTGGCGATGTCATTGCTTAAAGCAATTATTTTTCATAAAAACGACACTGACAAGATATGGCACTTGCTCAAATCGATTCGATAAAGTACTTTTCTTTCGATACCAAGTATGAATCGAAACAATGATTCGAGTAAAAAAAGTAGTTGGTATCGAAACAAAAGTATCGAGTACGTACTCGTATTTACTTGTATCGGAACATCCCTAGGTGAGAGTGTCAAATTTTAGAAAAAAGCTACTTAAGATGTTCTTACACGATATGTATTTATTTATTTATTTATTTATTTATTTAACAATCAGTCTATGAAAGCATAATTTCTTACAGACTATTTAACAATCAAGCTTAAACTAGGGCATCAAATTAAGAATATTAATAAAAATTGACTTAGGTAGAGAAAAATCAAGGTCGATAGAAGTTGAGATCTGGTTAAATTCGCAAATTGCACGGCCAATGGGTGCATTACGGGCATAATTCGTTCTGAAATTTTCAGCATAAAAAGGCAGGGAAGCACGCAGATACCTCCTCGGTACATTAAAATTTATTCTACCCAAAAGCTGCGGACAGTCACAAGATCCTTGGATAATGCAAAAAATGAAAGTTAGAGAAATGTTGACCTTTTATCTAACGATTTTAGATTGAGCAGCGATAAGCGCGCATTATATGAGGGCATGAGCTCAGAAAAGCGTAGTGATCGTAAGGCAAATTTGAGAAACACTTTCTGAACGCGTTCAATCCTATTGATATGGAACTGGTGGAACGGACGCCAGATTATTGCTGCATACTCCAGGTGAGAACGTACGAAAGAGGTATATAGCAGTTTTAAAGTGTACGGATCGGAAAATTCAGTGCTATTCCGCCGCACAAAGCCAAGCATAGCATATGCTTTCGATATAATAAAATTAATATGGCTGCTAAATGAAAATTTGCTGTCAAAGATAACACCAAGGTCCTTGATTTCGTTAACTGACTGCAGACTACACTCAGATAAACTATACCGAGTTATTAATAAATTTCGCGATTTTGAAAATGATACGTAAAAGCATTTGTTAATATTTAATGAAAGATGAGATCTTAAGCACCACAAATAAAAGTTATCCAACTCGGATTGGAGCTTTTTCATGTCAGAAGAATTCTTAACAGTTGAATAAATCTTCAAGTCTTCTGCATATAAAAGAAAATTAGCAAGAGAAAAGCAAGAACCGATGTCATTTATAAATAATATAAAAAGCAAGGGACCTAGAACACTACCTTGTGGAACTCCGGAAGTAGCGAAAAAAGGTTCTGATTGCGCGTTATCCACAGTTACAACACACCGCCGTCGATACAAGATGACTTGAGCCATTGCAGAAAGGTTGAGTGGAAGCCAAGGCATGCGAGTTTGCCAATCAACACCATGTGCGAAACTTTGTCGAAGGCTTTCGAAAAGTCGGTGTAGATGCAATCAACTTGAAAATGCTGAGATGCAATATTCGCTAAAGACTGCCAGATTTGTAACAGTGGAACGACCCGCTACAAACCCATGTTGATTTTGGCTAATTAAACTCTTAACTGAGACATACATTTTATCTTTGACGACAATTGCAAAGAGCTTAGATACATTTGTGAGTTTCGAGAGGTCTATAATTGCTAACATCATTCTTGTTGCAATTCTTAAATATAGGGGTTATTGAAGCCAGTTTCCAGGCATCAATGAATTTCCCAAAATACAAAGATTTATTGAAGATCATTTTCAACGGAAGTACCAGAGCGGGACAACTTTTTAATAAAAGAGCCGAGAGACCATCAAAGTCCGTTTGCGATGAGTTTTTGAGCTTCGAAATTCCTTTTAAGATATCATCAGAAGTAAGTGCAACCGAACCAAAACTGAGTGCGGAATTCGGATTCAATGTTTGGTTATTGATAGAAAACTCGTCATCTGAAATAAAATTAGATTTAAAAAAATCAGCAAAGAGGTTTGCAGCATCATGTGGAGAACATGCAGATTTTCCGCTGAAGACGACTGATGATGGAATTGTGGAACACGCTTTTTTCGACTTGACGAAGTTCCAGAAGGCCTTCGGATCAGACTTAATATTGATTTCGAACCTAAGAATATAGTTTCTATACAAGAATTTATCCAAACAGTTAAATTCCTTCAGATATTGGCGATATTTTTCATAGAAAACTTGGTTATTAGTTAATCTAAACTTCTTATAATATTTGTTTCTAAGGTTTTTAACTTTTTTTAGCCTTTTAGTATACCAGGGGAGTTTATAGGGCTTACTTTTAATAGTAGGAATATTGAGTAAGCATGTATTATACACCACTGACCTGAAAGAATCATAGCACTCGGCGACATCAGTGCCTGAAAGCTGCTCTTCCCAACTAAACTCGGCAAATAAACTGTCCAGGCTTGCAAAATCACACCGTTTAAAGTTGAAGGCAATTTTATCTACTAAAGTTCCAGAGGTGAACTCATAAAATTCTACATTAAGAACCAAAGGAACACGAACATGATGCATATCCGAGGACGTGACGGGAGAGCAACATTTAGACAGATTAAAATTTATATTGTCACTAACAAAGATTAGATCCAACAATCTATCGAGCTTGTTTTTAAATGTGTTAATTTGCAGCAAGTTCAGGCTTAAAATATTATCAATAAAATAAGATTCACAAATAGTTGAGAGATTAGTAGGTGTAAGACCCGAATTACAGTAACTTTGCGACCAATTAAGGTTGCTAAGATTAAAATCCCCTAAAATACAAATATGATTATCACCTAATTTTCCAGTAACTAATGATACAATATTATCTGAGTGAGCTCTGTAGAGACTATCAACACTATTTGGAGGAATATATGAGGCAACTATAAATAATTTATCAGTAAGATTAGAGCCACTTACACTAACACACAGCTGGTCGAGTAGGGTATCTTCGTTATCCAATGTAATTAACGAAGCGCGATACTTGCGTTGCACCGCAATCAAGACACCCCCCCTTGAGCGACTCGTTTTGATGGAATCTCTATCCTTACGAAAGACAACGAACAGATTTGGGTCAAAAAATTCGGAGTCAAAAAAATCATTGTTTAACCACGTTTCAACAATCACGAAAACATCGAAGTCCAACTGCGAGCTAAAGCGTTTAACCGCACACGATTTCGTTCTCAGCCCCATGCATGTGTACATGCCACTTTTTACATATGGAAATGCCAACATATCGTGTAAAGGCAAATTAGAGCTGTGTAAGTGTGAAATCATTTTCAATTTTAAATCAACAATTTTTTTTCTTTTCAGTTTTCATTACTTATTCCTCGCTTATGATCGAGGTTTATAATTTTTAAATTTTCCATATATTCATAGCAAGATTGAAAACACCAATGCCAAATCAAAAAAAGGTTTAACACTGAGTGAGTATTGAAAAGGCTGTAATCTTTTATGTGTGTGCATTCTTTAATTCAGTACCAATCATTAGTTCAAAGACACCCTGGTAAGCAACTTTTTGATAAAAAGGCAGATTTTTGACAATTGCTCAATTGTAAATTCGAAGCGGTGTTACCCAAATTAAGTTTTTTGATAGAGAGTATTTTATATCATAAATTTGGGATTATATATATCACTTGTATTAACATATACCTTTTAAAATTGTTAATATCTTATATTAAAAATGTTTAAATTTTACATTAAATTCAATAAACACTTCGCAAAAATTTTACATGTAGGTTAATAAAATTTAAGTGAACATATTTTAAAAATATTTAGTGTCTTTATGCCAGCTGATTATTTCACGATGCCACGACTATTACAGTTTTCTATATCGGGTGCGATTGTTTCTGATATAATTCGAACACTGAAATTACAAATTTTGATGCGTAATTTAATGCATATTTAGGGGATTCACAATTCGTGTTAGACGTCGTAATGTCTTAAAGGCTTAAATTTGTTCAATATACAGTAACGGTTGAAAGCGATTTGAAAAATTCGTTGGGTATAATAAGAGCCTATAATATATTTCCTACTACACAGAGAAATTTACGTTTTCAAATTTGTATGGAACGTTTTATTTTTAAAAACGTTTTGACCCAGGTTTTGCACCTACAATATTTATTTTAGTTTTGAGAAAAAAACATCCTCAATTCATATTCTAAAATGTATATTTTAGTTTTTAAAATGAACATTTTCAAATCTCTTTTTAAAACGACCGTTTGATAATTGGAAATTCTCATGTTCAGATAAGATTCTAAAATTTTTATTTTATATACCAAAATATGCGTTTTCAAATATGATTTTGAATTTCTATTTTGATTAAAACACAAAGTCATTTGATATTTAAATCTATACATTGTCATACATTTATTGATATATGTACACAAGCAGACAATAACTGAAAGATATGTACATATTTTGACTTTTCCTCCATGGGCCTTGATAATTTTGATTAACGCTGGTTAGATGCTGTAATATAAATAGAAAAATTTACAATTATTATTAAACAACCGATTAGAATTTGTTTTTGTAAGCAAGTTACTGTAAATACTACTTATTCTATTGCGGGTTCTCAACTGAAGACGGTGAACACGGTTAAAGATTTAGGAGTATATTTTGACTCAAAACTCACGTTTGCAAGCCACATAAATTTTATAGTGGCAAATTCTTACTCTATGTTAGCATTCGTTCGTCGAAACAGCTCAGATTTCTTGGATCCGTATACACATAAGAAATTGTTTATTGCCTTTGTTAGGTCCCGTTTAGAATATGCTGCCTTTATCTGGCGGCCTGCCCAGGTATCATATATAAATAGAATCGAGCGTATTCAAAAGATTTTTATTAAATTTGCACTGCGATCTTTAAATTTCACACAACCTTTGCCTTCTTATACCTCGCGATGTCTACTCTTAAGATTAGAATCACTTGATAATAGAAGAAAATATCTCTCTTGTTCCTTCATAATAAAAGTCATAACTGGAGATATGGACTGTCCTGATATTCTAAGTAGGATACCTCTCAATATCCCTACTAGGAACTTGCGTCACTTCGACATATTCTATTTGTATAGAGTTAAATCTAATTATGCCATAAATGCTCCTATCAGTCGAGCTCTTAGTGAGCTTAATCAAATCAATCGAGTTATTGATATTGACCTCTCNACCAGTTCCCGGAGATCGCCGAGAGGGCCCGGAAGGCTATACGCGACATAGCAGAGGGAACCTGCGCGTCCTGTGTGAGGTTCCGCGCGGGAGGATACCGAGTCAACGTATACCGGTGGGGCGCAAGTATAGTTCAGAAACATCCCAAGCCTTAAGCCTGCCGAAGAGGGGGGAAAGTGTGAGGACTAAATATCCGCGGAATTTAGCCCACATGAACACAAACCCCTACACCAACAATAACGACTACAGCAACATCATCGAAACGGCTAACCAACACGGGAGACCGTATCAACACTCCTTTGCGACACCGTCACCATAGCAACGCAACATGTAGCCACACAACTCAGCAACACGAAGAACACCAGCTATAACAGAAGTGACTCAGAAACATACGAGACAGTCAGCACGGAGCTGTGGTCGTGAACGCACAGCTACAAACGAATAGCGC
>NW_016157265.1:406254-411087 GCF_001687245.7 Rhagoletis zephyria | reverse complement strand
AGCAGTAGTCGTCTTAAGTTTGAAATACTGACAGCAGATTTCTCAGTGGATGTTTAATTATAATCAAAAGATTATCTCTTATTGTCATCTTCTCAGTGTACTTAATATATGATTAACTCACCACCACCTTTCATAAGATTTATTAATGGCGAAACCAGCTTTTCCTGTAAATCCTGTAAAACCTGCAAATCGTGATTGCAAATCGGGTTGGGTTGAATCCAAACAGTTTCTTATTTTGCGAAATCCTAGGAAACGAAACAACTGCAAGCTGATACCTTTTTAATAATGGTTTAAATTTAATTAATGCTTTCAATCTGCTCACACGTATGAGTTGTCAAAAACCATTGTTTTGAACATGTAAACCTCATGTAAATGTTAATTACACCAATTTACAAAAGTATTTATTAACCCCCTTATTCTAGAACCCGAATTTTCGTAATTCGTAATTCGTAGCTACGCTACGAAAAACGAAAAATCCACATGCTGCAACCCTTGCGGAAACATGTTCAGCATTGCCAGCTATCAGTTGTTTTTCGAAGATAGCTGAATGAAGGAAAACAAAGTGGAAAAGAAATAAAAAAACACACACCATGTGTTTGTTTATTGTAAAATTTGTTAATTTTTACATATTTTGAGGAAAATTATGGGTTCTGATGCATTTAAAACTATAGCAGCAGAGTAAGAGGGCGCTATGGCAATGGATTCACAAAGGTATGCGGAGCTGTCGGGCATAGTCACCATGGACGCAACTATGTCAGCTTCTGATTGAATTGTTGAACCACAAGCCAGAACTCCTATGCCTGAAGCTCTGTTTCTCAATCCAGTTAATGCAATAACAGCTTCTTCCAAGCCATTGAAAACATGCACTTTGTTAGGTCCACCACCTGTTGCGCTTGCTTCTGTCTTCGGCCGCGCTTAGGAATTATAACCCTTACTAAGTAGAATTCTCCGTTCTGTGTTGCGGGGAAGAAATTTGCAATAAAGTACATAGTGCAAACCGAGTTTATTAATAAGGAAATTTATCTTAAATAAAATGTGAATCCTTTGATTACACGTGTATGTTAAAGTTTTTGGATTCGGGTTATGCGTTTGGACACAACAACCGAAAATAATTGTACAAATAACTAAACCAGACCCAAGTTTCTCGATAAGGGGCAACAAAGATTTTGTTTTGGTCGTTTATATAAAGCAGTGGATAAAAATATACGTATATGCGAAAGGCAAATTTATCTGTTTAAATGAACACCACCAATATATCTTGCAAACACACATCGATTTACATCTTTTATTTCGCTTCCGACACAGAATTGTTTTCGTACAAAATTACGGAAAAAACTTTCTCGTTAGTTATTAGGCATGCCATTGTTACGAATTTCGAAAGTTCGAAAATACGATTCGGATTGCAGCATACTATTTCTACGATTCGTAGCAAAATCCGAATACGAAAGAGTTGCAGAATAGGGGTGTAAATGTAAAAATCAGTACAAACTCAAAAAATCAGTAGATTTTGCGTATCTACTGATTTCGGGCTCTTGAAAATCAGTACAGTAGAAAAACATCAGCACATGTACTGATTAAATCAGCGCATCTGGCCACCCTAGATACATAGGTAGCATCGCCTGAGTTTAGTATATTTCGTTTTCAAAGATCGTATTTTAAAATTGTTAAATAAAGACCATATATGTAATACTTCTATATTGGCAGTAAGCTAACTTCTCAATGTGGAAGCATTCCGAAATCAAACCGAGAGAGTCTAGTATCGTTTTTGTCAATGTATTGTGTAATTGAGTGCCGTTTTTGTATACGCCCTGCAAAAAATGAGACTAATCCGGGATGACTCCGGGAGCAATCGCAAAGGAGCATGCGACTAATACCAATTTTGATCTCTTTATATGGAATGAACTGATCGCTTTTGTTCGAGCACGTCCTATGAATAGACTTATTGTTCACCTTTATACCCGAAAGGGTATAAAAAGCGACTAGTCACTTTTAAAAAATAAAAATAACAAGTAAGAAAGTCTAAGTTCGGGTGGGGCCGAACATTAAATACCCGGCGCAAGTATTAAATATATGGATTTTCACCTTTCCGAAAGCTACCGCTAGATGGTAAGCCGGGGTGTATCAATTTTGAGTAAATTAGCGTCCTTATATTTCGAAATATTGCAGTTTCAAGCATTTCTGAAATTTACCGTTATATGAAAAGCGGCCGTAATTTTAGTCCGATTTCAATAATTTTCAACATTTTGCTTTTATGTGGCAAGCACAATAAAAATACCGAGTTTGATACAAATTGGTAGAACGGTTACNAAATTTTTGAGTAAATAAGCTTTAATATTTACTGATTTATCGAAGATTTTGTATTTCTCTAAATTACCGTTATATGGGATATGGGCGTGGTTATTGTCCGATTTTTAAATTTTCCGCCATTTAGTATGCTGCACCAAGGCCAACAACTGTGCCAAGTTTGGAAGAAATTGGTAGCAGCGGTTACCAAGATATACACATGTAACCATAAGTGGGCGTGGACTACGCCCATTTCCCAAAAATTTATAACATTCTTATTTTTCGTCTGAAAATTATTGTAAATATCAATTTTGAGTGAATTATCTTCAGTAGTTACTAAAATATCGCAGTTTTCGTATTTCCGAAAATTACCGTTATATGGGATGTGGGCGTGGTTATTGTCCCATTTTTCCAATTTTCGGCCATTTAGTATGCTGCACCAAGGCCAAGAAGTCCGATTTCGCCCATTTTCAATACCAACCTACCTTGGATTAACAGAAACCTACATACTAAATTTCGTTGAGATATCTCAATTTTTGCTCGAGTTATCGTGTACACGGACGGACGGACAGACAGACATGGCTTAATCGATTTCTCTATTCATTCTGAGCATTTATGTATACATTTGTCTATATCTATCTCGATTCGTTTTGGCTGTTACAAACAACCGTTATGTGCAGTGTTGCCAACTTTTCATTTTGAAAAAGCACCAAAAACTTGGAAAAAAGCGTTTTGCCACACTAAAAGCACCAAATGGTTTTGAATCAATGAATGCTTTTTTCATAACAGTTTGTATGTATTTAACAAAAACAAAAATTTAACAATATTTACAAGATTGCATACATAAATCAATAAACAAAACTTTTTCGCTCATAACGATTGCAAAGCCACATCCTGTAATGACTCATGCTTACGACGTAATACCGAAGTACTGCGCATTAAAACTGATATATCTCATGAAAGAAAAATCGAATCCCAACCAACGAAAACCATGCCCTAAGTAGAAATGAGCAAAAAAATTTATGTTTTCATTATATACCCTCAAATATCGCCAAAAACCGGGATTTTGGCACGTTGAGGTTAGGATATCTCAAAATTCTAGTGCTATAGCAATTGTTCGGCCAGATTTGGATTCAGCACCAAGAAATGATGTGTTTTACTCGGGTGGTACAAAAATAAAAATTTTACAAATAATTTGAAAAGAAAAAAAGAAATACTTAACTTACTCGCATGTCTACTAGCATTTTCAAGGCGAATAGAATTGAACAAGGTGGGTTTGCAAGGTCAGCTTTTTATCAATCATGGTTGTATTTAAGTGCATTTAAATTTGTAGATTTTTGTCAACTCAGTACTGCCACAGCTTTAAATATTTAAAAATTATTTCAGGTCTTAACTATATCGAAGTAATTTTAGTTCAGAAAAAAGCACTAAAAAAGGCACTAGGCACTAAATAATTTTTTTAGGCGTTTTAATTTTCAAAAAGCACTAAATCTAGTGCTTAAAGCACCGAGTTGGCAACTATGGTTATGTGAACAAAATTAATATACTCTTGTGCACAAGTGCGCTCGGGTATAAAAATTTGCGCCAGCTGAGATTCGAACCCGGTTGCTCAGTTTTGTTAGGCGAATACTCTCGTTGTGTGCCAACGCCGCACATGAAATTTCATTGACTAAGAGCGTACATACATAT
Organism: Rhagoletis zephyria; assembly: GCF_001687245.7. Classification (NCBI taxonomy): domain Eukaryota; kingdom Metazoa; phylum Arthropoda; class Insecta; order Diptera; family Tephritidae; genus Rhagoletis; species Rhagoletis zephyria. The sequence continues at coordinate 407,115 of NW_016157265.1, read as the reverse complement.
CATTAAATCGTTAGAGATGAGTTGGGGACTAATTGATCTCCAATTATACCCATAAGGGATGAGTCGAGACTAATTGACCTCCATTAGTACCCGTATAAGCCTAGTTGCGACTAATTAATGCCCAATTGTACCCGACTGAGAGTAATCTCGGAATACTCTCTTTAGAGATTAGTCGTAAAATTTTTTGCAGGGTGTGTTGTATACATGTTTATTTATAAACGTATGTGTTCCTTTTCTTTCGTACGTGTTTATTGATATATCTGTACTGTAGTGTTTTCGGACGGTACTAGCTCTTACTGCCAATATAGGAGTATTACATATGTATATGATAAAGACTGTGAATTTGACAGACATACGCTATTACATATGTATTGAAAAAGTCACTTTTACGGATGCAAATACATATCGTGTAAGAACACTTTTACAAAACCTTTAATATTCGTTTTTGTTATTTTATGGCCTTATAACAATTATATTCAACAATTTTTATTGAGCTCGAGGCCGTTTTTAATGAAAAACTTATTGTGGAAAAGCAACAATAATTTGAAAAAATGGTAGAAGTTATAGCTATTTCGGGAATCACCACATTTTTCCTCATCAGACTTCTTTCAGTAGGATTCGAACCGACGATCCCACTGACTCAGCCAGTTGCCTAGGCACTGTGCTAAGTTAGCATTGTAAATTATCGTTGCTTTTTCCCCACTTTTTCATTTGCTAAGCCAACACAATCAAGCGCAGCTATTCCGCTGCAATTCACACTTGATTGATTGTGTTGCTTAACAAATGAAAAAGTGCGAAAAAGCAACGATAATTTACAAGGCGAACTTAGCACAGTGCGTAGGCAACTGGCTGAGTCAGTGG
>NW_016157265.1:392334-406008 GCF_001687245.7 Rhagoletis zephyria | reverse complement strand
GAAAAAAAGCAACGATAATTTACAAGTCTAACTTAGCACAGTGCGTAGGCAACTGGCTGAGTCAGTGGGATCGTCGGTTCGAATCCTACTGAAAGAAGTCTGATGAGGAAATGTGGTGATTTCCGAAATAGCTATCACTTCTACCATTTTTTCAAATTATTGTTGCTTTTCCACAATAAGTTTTTCATTAAAAACGGCCTCGAGCTCAATAAAAATTGTTGAATATAATTGTTATAAGGCCATAAAATAACAAAAACAAATAACTTAAGGACGAGCACACCTAAAAGTTAAACATTCTAAAAGTAGAATTATTAACAAAAACCAACAACCACATGATCAAGTGTAAATCGTAGCGGAATAGCTGCGCTTGATTGTGTTGGCTTAGCAAAATGAAAAAGTGGGAAAAAAGCAACGATAATTTACAAGTCGGACTTAGCACAGTGCGTAGGCAACTGGCTGAGTCAGTGGGATCGTCGGTTCGAATCCTACTGAAAGAAGTCTGATGAGGAAAATGTGGTAATTTCCGAAATAGCTATCATTTCTACCATTTTTTTCAAATTATTGTTGCTTTTCCACAAGAAGTTTTTCTTTAAAAACCACCTCGAGTTCAATAAAAATTGTTGAATATAATTGTTATAAGGCCATAAAATAACAAAAAGAAATAACTTAAGGACGAGCACACCTAAAAGTTAAAAATATTAAAAATAGAATTATTAACAAAAACCAACAAAACCAACAACCACATGATCAAGTGTAAATCGTAGCGGAATAGCTGCGCTTGATTGTGTTGGCTTAGCAAATGAAAAAGTGGGAAAAAAGCAACGATAATTTACAAGGCTAACTTAGCACAGTGCTTAGGCAACTGGCTGAGTCAGTGGGATCGTCGCTTCGGATCCTACAGAAAGAAGTCTGATGAGGAAAATGTGGCGATTTCCGAAATAGCTATCAATAGTTTTTCATTAACAACGGCCTCAAGCTCAATAAAAATTGTTGAATATAATTTGTGTAAACTTTAGCCTTGTTCCAAAAATTGTCCACACATTTACAATGTGCTCACAAAACTTATTATTTCTTAAAATAGCACAAATATTATTCTTTCCAAATCCGTATAAAAACTTAAAATTGGGTAAAGACTAACCGGGCTAAAACTGTTTATTGCGGAAAGTCATGAAAAATGGTTTTTTAAGATTAAGTCGAGAATTCGAAGGTGTTACAAAAATTTAAAGCGCACTTTCCTCAATTACTCGACCAGCTCTACGACCTGTACTAGGTCACTTAAAAAGTTCATGATTAGTGTGACACCGTGTTATTAAAAGACGATTGTACTTGTTATCTGATTATAATTAATGATATTTGTTGTTGTTTTCTGAAGTTTTACTGTAATATGTTGTAACTAAATAGTTATTTATTCTAAACCAAAAGATCGTTGTTTACATAAAATAATCATACACATGTAGCCATAACAGCACAATTCCATACAGGGTTTTAAACAAATTGCTGCAAGAGGAAACGTTTTAAGTGCTGCTTTTTTGATATTTACGGGAGGAAAGGTTTTTAGTAGCATGGTTTTGTTAAAATTTCCTATAATAATCTCAGAAAAAGGGAACAAAAGTGGCACATAATTTTGGAAAAGGTTGACCCTTTTAGTCGCACAACGGCAACACTTGGTCTACTCTTCCTTATTCCTTTTCGGGTAATTTTTATGCCTGCTTTAAAAATAATTTTTCTGTTGCTCATATTGAAAAAAAGATCTGCGGCATAATACTTTTATCGACTCGTGTTTAGTGTTCTTCCGATACCGCCATGTACTCGATTCCTGTACTCTTTAAAAATATCGATGCCACAAATGCATCGGAGAGAAGTACTCTATACTTACTCGTATCGAATTCATTATAACATTCCGTAGATCTAATATAAAAATTTCGGAAATGATTATATAAATTCAAGGGCCTGTGCATGTCTGTATGTATTTTTACATACTTATTAAAAAAGTTTGATAAGTTAAATAAGAACGTTGCGTTTTCTGCTGCCGCGACAAATGCTATGTCTTAGGAAGAAAAAAGAAACAATTCGAGTACTTTCCAACCGAAACTTAACAAAAGAGTAGCGAAGAGCTTGATCGAGTACTTTGGGCCAAAATTTTTCGAAAACCTGAAAATTTGATTAGTACCTGCAGCATTGACAGTTCCTTTATTCCTTCAGCCAGCTGCACCTTTTAACGCGCTGTCGAAGTCCGATTCTCCAACTGCTCAGCGTTACCGCTATATATTTTATTTGCTTCATACAAGTGAAGGTAGGATACAACTTAAGGTATGAACGTGTTGCCAAAACACTATAGTGTCATTCATATATTGTCACAACCAAAATCCTGAATAGGTAGAAAAGCAAGTAAATACTTTAACCGAGTACTCGATAGCCACCAAAGTACTTGCGGGAAGGATTCGAGTACAAAAAGTACTCAGTACTTGAAGAAAGTGTCGAGTACTTACTCGTAGTTACTTGTATCGGTACAACGCTACTAGTGTTATTGCTTTGGCTAGTCGAATTTCTAGATCATCTTCCTAGGCATTTTTGAAATTATGCGCCAAAAATGTACACAGAGCTTTTATTTACCTTTCAGTAAAAGCTGGAGCAAATTTTTGTTATCATTTTTTGAAAACCCCTAAGGTAAAGTCTCCCTTGCCCATATGATTAGCATGTGCTAAGAATAGTTTTTCGCATTTTCTGACAAACGTGTAATTTTGATATGTAGTCGTCGGCGAGATAACAAACGACTGGCATTTAATGTAAATCGCAATTGGAATGAAATCACTGAGCGGCAGGGTGTCCAGATTGTTTAAAAATACAATTATAGTTTAAAAAACTAAAACCTCGCTATTATAATTTCCATTCGTACTGTCATCAGGTATGTAACTTGAGAATAGAAATCGCTGCATCTTTTAGGCGCATCAATATTACATAGATACATCCCGAGCTAGAAAAAGGGAGGTAATAATAATAATAAAAAGCGCAATTTCTGAAAAAAAATTGCCAAAAATTGCCAATTTTTTCTTTAAAATAAAATTCATGAAATCGATTTAACAAATCTTTTGTTTTAAAAATGAGATATTGTTATAATATAGTCTTTAAAACCAAAAACGAATATAACACCTTCAGAGCGTAATAATAAATAACACAAATCACTTAAGTAGTAGTAATGTACAAACAATTTTCTTTAAAAATACGCATACTATTTAAAAATATTTTACAATAGGACTGCGCAATTATTAAATTTATTATATTTAACTCATAGATATTAATTGATTAATCGCACAATCCGCTTTTAAGAGCTCGGCGCTAAAAAATCAAATAAAAACCTATAATAAGGCCAGATCAGCTATTTCCACAATTTCTTCAAAATCACTTATAGTGTCTGAATCATTTACATTTCTGTTGTTGTCACATATTGAGCTATTCAACCTTGATAACATATTGTTTGATATTGGAAACGTTTTGCAGCAGAAACTATTAGCCTTCATATAACACTTTATTCGAACTATTGAATTAAGGCTTTCCAACCTCATCCTATTTCGAATCTTAGTTTTTATTGAATTCATTACGGAAAAAATGCGCTCAACAGAGCATGAGAGTGCGGAAAGGATAATAATATACATTTACTTATATTTCCAAACATTTTATTGTATGTTGCGGTTTCCACTCCGTAAGAAATTATCCAAAATTATTCAGAGTCGAATGGAATGGTTCTGAGAAAAGTTATTCCTTGGGCAAGTTAAAAGATTTAAACTGCTTTTCTTTCCTTCAAAGTCGAATAGTGAATTGGCAGGTCCCTGAAACTCGCCCTCTTGTGATTCACACACTTTTCTGGTGGCAAAATCAAAGCTTTTTTAAAAGTATTTAATAGACTAGGTTATCGTTTGAAAAGGTCTTGGATGGGTGATTAAACAATTTTGACAGTCTTTTAATATGCTTCTTAAGTCAAGTTTATCACGCAGTTCATTAGCCTCTTCTGTAAATTTATCGTGGAAAACTAGGTTTTGTATATTTTTATAATTGGAAAAAATTTATTTGAAGGGAAAAGGTCGTCAAAAATCGCCAATGGCGATTTCCTAAATTTTTACGCGCAAATATCCAAGAAAAATCGCCAAATTGGCGCGAAATCGCCAAATCTGGACACTCTGCTAAGCGGTATTTTTTATTAAAATTTCATTCTTTTTTGTGAGTTTGTATAGGATGGCAGCTATCAGATGCTATTTGAACTTGTGCCAAAAATGCACAACTGGCAATAGTAAATAACTTCCTGAGTGCGTTTATTGTCATTGCTCGCCACTTGCAACGCAAATGTGAATGTCAATGAAGTGTCATGACAATATAGTAGCAAATCGATCTACAAAATGGCTCATGCGCGGTAGAGGAAAAGATGTTCTGAATTTGAGAAGTTTTCTCGGATTTGAATGCAAAAACACAATTACGTCGCATTGCTGTCATTTTCCGCAAATTAATTAATCTATGCAAACAAGCCATTTCAAAAGTGTCCATTTTGTTGTATTCATATTCGATTGGAGATTAGTAAACACATACATCCACCAGAATTACCCCTCTATTCTAACAGAGTCACAAAATATGGTAATCACTTTTGTGATTTCTAGTGCGCTGCAAAATCTCAAGTAGCACACTGGTGTAAATTTGGTTAATTGTGCCAAAATCCACAAATTTACACCAAGTTATGCACCAGCGTGCTACTTGAGATGTGGCACAACAACTCGATTTTAAGTGTTAAAAAATTAAGAAAATCTTAAAAAATTTTGTTGTAGCGGCATATTTGTAGCAGTAGAAAATTTTGAGGTGCGGTAGAAATCTCAGAAGTGATGACCTAAGGTTCGTGACTTTATTAGAATACGGCTGTTAGTCTCCGTAAAGTGTTTATTTTTTTTAACGTTTGCAATGTTTTTTCGTAATAATAGTTAGTTTTTAATAGAAATATAGTGCATATTGCATCAAATGACACAAATTTTTACAAAATTTTGGAAGATTCGGTAAATTTTCACTAAAATTTTCAACTTTTAAACAAAATTTTTTAGATTTTTTTTTAATATGCAGTTTTGTAGGTCACTCAATTTTATTGAAAGTTATAAGTGGCTATAAGCTAGCGTTGATTTTTGAGAGTTTTTTACTGACGCTCTTCCGCATTTTTTCCCATACAAAAAAAAACTATCACGCACTCGTTATTTGGAGAAAATTCGCAATATCATATGCTTTTTTTCTTAACCCCGGTCGCTTCTCGGCAGGCAATGGCAAATCACCGAGTGTAATTCTGCCATGAAACAGCTTCTCATAAAATCCATTAGCCGTTCGAAGGCGGCGTAAAACTGTAGCTCCCTCAATTTTTGTTGAATAATCCAGCGTCCACAGCCACAGGACAACACCAAGCCTTCCTCTCCTCTACCCAACAGCAGCAGCAGCAACCACCAGGATGAACAAGAATTCAACAAGCATTCACCAGCAGACCCAGAACAGCACAGACCGTATCAACAACGATCTACAATTTCTTCTTTATTTAACAAGTCCTTTTTCCACTAACAAAACACTTTTCCAATTTTTTATTATAAGAATTTTTAATTTTCAATCTTTCTTCTTTTCTTCTTAAAACGCGACTTGTCCTTTCCAAAACGTTTACAGAATGAATAAAATAAACTGTTCTTTTTAATTCAAAACTTAACAGAATACATATGTGCATTTATACAGCATGTATATAAAAGTACATATATGAATGGTGTAATTTTGCATATAAAATTCAGAGAATTGCGTCATACAATGTTATTGAACATTCGTTTTAACATGGCTTCACATGCACCACCCTTGCCACCCTTCTCAGACAGATCTTCTTATGCATGGGTTGCCATGTACTTTTCAACACACCTCCTCAAAATTACAACACTCATTGCAAAATAAATAGTAATAGTTAATTCAATACTTAAGATAAATCTACTCTTAAACTCTTTTAAAATAAAATAAAGATTTGTGACAAGTCGGTTTTCTGTTTATATCTGGGGTGCATAATGGTCCAACATTTGTTGCGAGGATTAGGAAAACCCAGAAAAACCTAATCAGACCAGACAAAAAAAAAAATTTAGGTTAATAGAATATAATATTAAAATTCATATTAGTCAATAAAAAAAAAATCCATCCAGTTAGTTAGTATTCTCTTCATGCGTCAGCCAGATGATTATACAGTCAGCCCCATTTGACTTCTCAGATCCATAAAGCGTGCAGCAGGAAGAGGCTTTGTCAAGATATCCGCAATCTGCTTATCTGTGGGAATATACAAAACTTTAATAAGATTATTTTCGACCTGTTCCCTAGAAAAATGATATTTTATGTCTATATGCTTAGACCGTTTGTGACAAGAAGGGTTATTCGCTATACTAATACAACCCTGGTTATCTTCATATAACTTTATTGGCTCTTTAAGTTCCATTTTTAAACTTTCTAATAAAGATTTCAGCCATAGTGCTTCTATGACTGCTTCAAACAAGGCCATATATTCTGCTTCAGTGGATGAAGCTGCCACAGAACTCTGTTTTCTTGTATTCCAACAAATTAAATTTAATTCATACATCTTGAATAAATATCCTGTAGTACTTATTCTATCACTCATACTTCCACCCCAATCTGAATCGACATAGCCACTTAAGAGATCATTAAAGTTCTTATTTTTCTTAAAAGTTAGTTTTAAGTCAACAGTCCCCTTAAGGTATCTTAAAACTTTCTTTAAACATTGCCACAACTCTTGATTATTCTTTTGACTATACCGACTTAACAAATTTACAGATATGCTGAGATCTGGTCTTGTGCATAGCATTATATACATTAAGCACCCAATTAAGCTGCGACATGGAGCATCACAATTTTGATCTGAATTTAATGCTTCATAATTTAGTTTACTAGGAAGAGGTGAGTTTATTGGGTTACAGTCATCCATTTTAAATTATTTTAAAACATTTTGTATATATCCGGATTGACTTAGACTTATCTGATCTTCACTTCTATCAACTTTTATACCGATAAAACATTTGATTTCTAATAGGTCAGTCATTCTAAACTCTCCCATCAGATAGGATTTGAAAGCATTCATTGTATCAATATTTTTAGTTGAAATAACTAAATCATCCACATATAACAAAACATATATATTGTTTGAAATATCACCTTTATCAAGAATATAAATACACCGATCTACAGGCGAATTTACAAAACCATTTCCTTTCAATGCTTGTTCAAACATTTCAAACCAACATCTAGCTGCTTGTTTGATACCATAAATGGCTTTATTCAATTTACACACTTTATTCTTACCACCAGCTAAACCTTGAGGAACTGTCATATATATTTCCTCTTTCAAAACTCCATTAAGAAATGCAGTCTTTACATCCATGTGGTGTACCTTCAAGTTATGCTGGTTTGAAAAGGATAATATGAATCTGAAGCTGGGAATTCTAGCGACTGGCGCAAACATTTCATCATAGTCAATTAAGTATTCCTGCGTGAAACCACGCGCAACAAGCCTTGCCTTATACTTAATTGGTTCACCCAATTCATTTTGTTTTATCGTAAATATCCATTTACAGTCTACAATATTCTTATCTTCTGGTTTGTTCACCAATGACCAGGTTTTGTTAAGTAAATGTGATTGCAGTTCATCTCTGACTGCTTCTTCCCATTGTGCTTTATCGCTCCTAAGTTTTATCTCTTCAAATGAATCTGGAGTACTACCGATCGACGACTGAGCTTGCATTCTTTGGTTTATCTCTTAACCTATCACTTTTTCTAATATCAGAAGAAGAACTAGAAGTACTTTGTTCGCACATATCGTTACCCAACGGAGCTGAACAGAAATTATCCTTTCCCTTTACCACTCTTCCAGATTTTTCATCTGATGGCTCATAACATTCTGTTGCCTCACTTTCATTCGAGCAGGTACTTGGAACACCATTCGTATTCAAGCAGTCATTATCTTCTTTTGTATCAAGCTCAGCTACTTCTAAGCACTTTTCCAGTTCAACGTTATTCACATCAACACAATCTCTTGAATTCACCATATTTGTTTCGTCAACAACAACATCCCTTGCAATGGTGAACTTACCAGTACCCTTATCCCATACTTTGTAACCATTCGGTTCATATCCAACTAGAATACCTTTCCATGACTTTTCGTCAAACTTTCTTTTCCTTACTTTGTTATGGACATATACTGTTGAACCGAAAACTCTCAAGTATTTGAGACTGGGTTTTTTATTATGCCACATTTCATATGGTGTTTTTCCGCATTCTTTCAATGCATTACTTGGGCTTCTATTTATCAAATATGTAGCTGTCAATACAGCTTCACCCCAGAAGTGCTTCTCTAGCTTGGCGCCTATAACCAAAGTCCGAGCCTTTTCAGTTATGGATCTTATCATCCTTTCGGAAACACCATTTAATTGTGGGGTATGCGGAACGGTTAAGTGGTAACTGATGCCCTTTTCAACACAAAATTCTCGCATTTCATTTGATAAATATTCCCCACCATTGTCTATATATAGGTTTACAACCTTCAAATTAAAATGCGCTTCACTCTTTGCTAGAAAATCTTTAAAAACTGCAAAAACATCAGATTTATAAGTCACTAAATATGTGACGCAGTAATGGGTATATTCGTCTATAAAAACTACATAGTAATTCTTATTACCTATGGCTGGAGGTGAAATCGGACCACATACATCCGAATGAACAACAAATAACGGCCTTCTAATATGATCTTTATTCTTGAATTTTCCGAATTTAAGTCTAGCTTGTTTCCCTTTTATGCAAGCTTCGCATAACTCATCATTTGGTTGTACATTATTTAGCATTTCTACATCATCATATAAATTCATAGTTTTAATTTCTAAAAACTTTCCTCTACTTATATGCCCTAACCTCTCATGCCACAAACTATAATTTTTAATGTTATTTGTATTCAATGCATATACACTTTTATTTAAAGAAAAACTAATAATTGGAACGTTATTGATATATTTACCACTCATTATGTTTTCATCATTTTTGTTTACAGTCACACCTCCTGGATGAAACACTATTGTAAACCCAGCGTCCTGCATCTTCTTAACAGAGATTAGATTTTCAGGAACATGAGGACAGAACAATACATCCTTCAAATAAATCTTTGATTGAGAATCGGTACATAGCTCCACCAAGCCTTTCTTAGTGGCATATATATATTCGCCACACTTTGCTACAGCAATTTTTATGGGTGACTCCAAAGTTGTGACATTTGTGAACAAATCTTCATTATTAACTAAGTGGTCTGACGCTCCAGAATCCAGTAGAAACGAAATTCTATCTCCTATATAATCTGCTCGTCTTAACATGAACGCAAAACCTGATTGACCTGACTCTGATCTAGTAGAGGCCATTTGTACTTGTTTATTTTTTTCTTGATTATTATTTTCTCCTCCCTTTTCTCTCTTATATATGAAGCAATCCCTTTTAATGTGTCCAGTTTTGCCACAGTGAAAACATTTTAGTTTGGTCTTATTAAATTTATTTTTAAACTTAAATTTATTCTTTTGTATACTAAAGCTTTTATTTTTTAAAAATTGAGTCTGATTTTCTTTCTTTACGGCTTGTAACACTTTTAAACTTGTTTCCTTACTTGCTTGCTTCAATTTGATTTCATGATCCAGTAATCTGTTTTTAACAAACGCTAAAGTCAAATTCTCTTCAGACAACGTTTCTATTGCAGTTATTACTCCATCATACGGAGAAGGTAAAGTTAAAAGTAAGTGCGATACTTTGTCTATTTCTTCTACCTGCGCTCCAGAAGCTAGTAGCTCTGTAATCAAGTCATCAAATATGTTGAAGTGACCTAACAATGGCGTGTCAGTCTTAAGTTTTAAAGATAGCAACTGCTTACGTACCGACAGTTGTGAAGCTAAGCTTTTCCTTTCATATATCTCATCAAGGTTTTTAAAAATATCTTTTGCACTACACTCGCTTTTAGCAAAACCAAGAAAAGAGTCACTTAAATATTCTATTATTATGCTTTTAGCACTTCTATCCAACTTTGCCCACTCGTCTGTTTTCTCTGCCACCTCACTGTCTATAACTTTCAAAGCGTCACTTTCGCTTAAAAGTGCTCTTACCCGAAACTTCCATATGGAATATTTTTCGCCGTCGAATGGCTTAATGTTGCGTTTACCTTTTTCCATTTCCAAAACTTTTGTTTTCTTTCAGTAATACTTATCGCGATTATTTAGCGTGGGCTGGGCCCATAACCTGTTGCATAATCCAGCGTCCACAGCCACAGGACAACACCAAGCCTTCCTCTCCTCTACCCAACAGCAGCAGCAGCAACCACCAGGATGAACAAGAATTCAACAAGCATTCACCAGCAGACCCAGAACAGCACATACCGTATCAACAACGATCTACAATTTCTTCTTTATTTAACAAGTCCTTTTTAACATTAACAAAACACTTTTCCAATTTTTTATTATAAGAATTTTTAATTTTCAATCTTTCTTCCTTTCTTCTTAAAACGCGACTTGTCCTTTCCAAAACGTTTACAGAATGAATAAAATAAACGGTTCTTTTTAATTCAAAACTTAACAGAATACATATGTGCATTTATACAGCATGTATATAAAAGTACATATATGAATGGTGTAATTTTGCATATAAAATTCAGAGAATTGCGTCATACAATGTTATTGAACATTCGTTTTAACATGGCTTCACATGCATGGGTTGCCACCCTTCTCAGACAGATCTTCTTATGCATGGGTTGCCATGTACTTTTCAACAATTTTTGCAACAACATCAACACGCACAGCACAAATTGGAGGAGAAGCTCGGCCAAACACTTAGCGCGTACGCGCCAAAATGTTATTATTATTATTCGAATATCCGGTATATGGGCAAATCCGAGAAATAGTCAACCAAAATCGCAAAAAATGGAAAGAATATGGGAAAATCAACGGCCGTATTTTTAGCGAGAGACAAATTATCATCCCTTGAAAGAAAATTTAATTTCTGGATTACCTGTGTGGAAAAAGAGCATTGAATGTTTCCAACTTTTATACAACTTTCTACAATAAAGGCGATGAATTGCCAAATGAAATGTGAATGTCATAACAGGGCATTTGGTAAATCTCCTGAGATCTTTGTCGAATTATTTTTCGGATGGTAGTAGTAATATCGGTAGAGTGCAAATTCCATCCATGAAGCATTCATACACTGAGGGCAATAATGCATAGTAAAAATGAATACTTTATATTTGATTATCGTTTAAAAATGTTCGTATATAAAAATACTATTTTCATACCAAAATTTAGCACGCACGTATTTGAATGCCCAAATCTGAGTATGTATATGTAAGTGTACTTAGCCTGCAGGAAACAAGGCAAGTTTATAGTTAACCTATAATTACCCAGCAGTTAACTACCCTGCAGGAAATGGGACTAGTTTGTAGCTGACTATTAACTAACTAGTCTTCGACTAGTGGTAGCTATTTATTAACTATTTCCTTTGGGCGTAGCTAACTACTTTTGAAGGGCAATGGCCGCAAAATAGTGAGAACTGGTTTCCTCTGCGTTAGATGTCAACTAACTTGTAGCTAACTACTTTTGGACATAAATATCAATAAGAAAAACAAAAATTTGTTTTTTTTTTAATTTCTTTACTTTTATATTTATTTATTTACTTTATTTTATTACATTTCATATTTGTTTACATATTCTGCTGTAGGTGGTCCATCCGTCAAACATAACTTCAAAATGATAATGTAAATGTTGCGATCTTCCTTTTATTTGTCTTGAATATGAAAAAGAATCTGCGAATCTCAGGAAAAGAGTGTGTTGAAAGTAATTTTTTTGTGGATATTTAAATAAAAACTTGTAAAGATAACAATCTCTCGAACCCGTCTGCACCTCTCTTGCACGACTTTACAACTAACTTAAAGTTAGTTTAGTCATAGCTAGTTAAAAGTTAGTTATTTATCGAACTCCCCCAAAAAAGCTAACAAACAGTTGGTTTTTTTAATCAATTGATAATTTTTTCTGCAGGGTAGTTGTACCTTTTTGTTAGTTATTTCATTCGACCGCAACTAACTACTTTTGATGGGCGATGGCCGCCAAAAAAAAAGAGAAATGGTTTCCTCTCCACTAGACGTCTGCTTACTTGTAGCTAACTACTTTTGCTCCAAAAATCTCTATATATAAAAATGAAATGTTTTTCGTATGACGGCGATGCCTGACCAAATGGCTGAACCGATCTCAATTCTGTAAAAAGCACTTTTTTGGACCTTCTGTGTGGAAGGTTTTTCAATTTTAAAAAATTCAAAACTTTTTGTTGTTGTTGCCAAATAATGAAGAAATCTGAGACGTCATAATTTTACAATTCCATAGACTTTTCTGTATATTGTATGTCACCAAACTACTAAACGGCTAGACCGATTTGATTCACATTTGGAACAAATGTCAGCGCCTTGAAGATAAATATTTCGACTAAAAATTTAATCGCTAGGTGGCGCTGGGGTCCGGATATTCATAAAAATTACATTTACTTGCCGATTTGGCTCATATTTAGATTACAATGTAGCCAATTTAAAATAAATATTGGGACTAAAAATGTACACGATAGGTGGCATTATAGACGAGATATTCCTAAAATTCTTATACACAGGGATAATGATAGATATTACTATATATTTGTAGAAGTATGTATGTATGTATGTGCCAGGTTGCAGCCTAAACGGATGGACCGAATCGAATGAAATTTTAGCAAAGTATTGCTATCACACCTGGGCTTATAATAGGAAGAAAACAAGTAAGAAAGGCTAAGTTCGGGCGGAGCCGAACATTAAATACCCGGCGCAAGTATTAAATATATTTCCTTTTTGGTTGTTGTTGTTTCCGACAGGGTGGGTGTATGATGTATTATGGAACGAATTTCCGTCATCCCTTGTCAAATTTGGTTTGGAGACTGTCTCCAAACCAAATTTGACAAGGGATGAAGGAAATTCGTTCCATACTACATATTAAATATATGTTTTTCACCTTTCCGAAAGCTACCGCTACATGGTAAGCCGGGGGTATCAATTTTGAGTAAATTAGCGTCCTTAAATTTGGAAATATGGAAGTTTCAAGCATTTCTGAAATTTACCGTTATATGAAAAGCGGCCGTAATTTTAGTCCGATTTCAATAATTTTCAACGTTTTGCTTCTATGTGGCAAGTACAATAACCACACCAAGTTTGGTACAAATTGGTAGAACGGTTACCGATATACATATATGTGACCGTAGGTGGGCGGTGCCACGCCCATTTTCCATTTTATCATAAACGTATTTCTTGGCAAAGAATTTTTGCAAGCATCAATTTTGAATAAATTAGCTTGAATATTTACTGATTTATCGAAGATTTCGTGTTTCTCAAAATTACCGTTATATGGGATGTGGGCGTGGTTATTGTCCGATTTTAAAAATTTTCGGTCATTTCGTATGCTATACTAAGGCCAACAACTGTGCCAAGCTTGGAATAAAGTGGTGCAGCGGTTACCAAGATATACACATGTAACCATAAGTGGACGTGGCTACGCCCATTTTCCAAAAATTTATAATATTCTTATTTTTCGTCTA
>NW_016157265.1:389400-389967 GCF_001687245.7 Rhagoletis zephyria | reverse complement strand
ACCCTTGTGCACAAGTGCGCTCGGGTATAAAAATACTAGTTCATAAACTAGTATGTGCCTACCAGTTCAACGTTTTCGAAGAACTTAGGCGTTCAGCGACATCTACCTTTGAATTGCCAAAACCTAAAATAAAACGCAATTAATTGCTTTTCTTACAAATGTCGGCTGTGGCGTCACGTGAAGACTACTGGTTCTGGTTCTGGGATCGCAGGTTCGAGGCCGCTTGGAGGTGGTTAAGATTTTTAAAGTTAGATCAATGTAAGTAGGAAAAATTATTTCAATTTAAATATAAATAACAAACTTAAAAATCTAGTTGCATTACAAAAAAAAAGAAACAAATATATTGGAAGAAATACTTGTGCCATAAAAAAATAGATTAAAAAAATATTTTTTATTTTAAATTAAATTTAAGAATAACAAAAAAACCCTAAATAAAAAATATAAATAAAAGAAATGTTATAAAAAAAAAATAAAATAAAACATGTAAGAAAGTCTAAGTTCGGGCGGAGCCGAACATTAAATACCCGGCGCAAGTATTTAATATATGACTTTCACCTTTCCGAAAGC
>NW_016157265.1:387726-389380 GCF_001687245.7 Rhagoletis zephyria | reverse complement strand
TTATATGAAAAGCGGCCGTAATTTTAGTCCGATTTCAATAATTTTCAACGTTTTGCTTTTATGTGGCAAGCACAATAAAAATACCGAGTTTGGTACAAACTGGTAGAACGGTTACCGAGATACATACATGTGATCATAAGTGGGCGGTGCCACGCTCATTTTCCAAAATTTTATCATAAACGTATTTCTTGGTAAAGGATTGTTGGAAGCATCATTATTGCTTTAATATTTACTGATTTATCGAAGATTTCGTATTTCTCCAAATTACCGTTATAAGGGATGTGGGCGTGGTTATTGTCCGATTTTAAAAATTTTCGGCCATTTAGTATGCTGTAGCAAGGCTAACAACTGTGCCAAGTTTGGAAGAAATTGGTGCTGCGTAAGCATAAGTGGGCGTGGCTAAGCCCATTTTCCAAAAAATTCTAATACTCTTATTTTTCGTCTGAAAATTATTAAAAAATATCAATTTTGAGTGAATTAGCTTCAGTAGTTACTAAAATATCGCAGTTTTCGTATTTCTGGAAATTACCGTTATATGGGAAGTGGGCGTGGTTACAGTCCGATTTCGCCCATTTTCTATACCAACCTGCCTTGGATAAATGGAAACCTACGTACCTAATTTCGTTAAGATATCTAAATTTTTGCTCGAGTTATCGTTTACACGGGCGGAGGGACAGACGGACAGACGGACGGACAGACAGACATGGCTTAATGGACTTGTCTATTCATTCTGAGCATTTATGTATACATTTGTCTATATCTACCTCGATTCGTATTGGCTGTTACAAACAACCGTTATGTGAACAAAATTAATATACCCTTGTGCACAAGTGCCACCACGCGAGTGCTTTGCTCTGTCGGCTATTGCGACTGTTGGAGCGCCGCGAGCAAAAAGGTATGCTAATGCTTTTAATGGCAGACTATCTCATCAACTGGTATGATGCTACTAGTATTTCTACTAGTAGATGCTGATGCATAGCCTTACAATTGACATCTCGTAGGACATCGCAATGTTAAAAATACCAGTCGCTAACATTGAAAAAGGATAGAACGTGAACTAGTTGGGCTGAAACGCAAACTGGCAGAATTCTAGTTCACAACTAGTAGCTTTCCCTGCAGGGAATTGACTAATCGAAAACTCCGGTTTTAAGTAAAAACCTATATTAAGGCGAGATCATCACCTATAGGGCTGGTTTCTCCAATAAGACTTAGGCTTAAACTTATTTATAACTTAAGTTAGCTACGATTTTGCGCTAAGCCTTTTTTCAGTTTCTCCAACTGAGCGACTTAATAATTTTGCACACGGTAACTCTATCAGCTGTTTCTTTAAATAGTAGTCTTTTTCCTACGTTTTGGCTGGGTTGTCTAGCGTGTATATTTCAAATAGTTATGTTCTGTTGTGATTCGGTATACGTTGTAATATTTTACTAAGAATTTGGAAATATGTCGCGAAAATCTACATTTAATGCGTCCGAGACGAACAAATTGTTTGAAATTTGTGGCAAATACAGTAGTGTAATTGAATGCAAAAAAACTGACTGCATCAGTTCAAAGGAAAAAGAAGTTGCATGGGAAAAGATTACGCAGGAATTCAACGCCACAAACGAAATTTTACGCGAATCCAAGGAACTGAAAAAAAAATATAAAAACATAA
>NW_016157265.1:375367-387329 GCF_001687245.7 Rhagoletis zephyria | reverse complement strand
AAAACACCCAATGACAACAAGCGATATTATAGTGTCACATACATCCCTCGCTTTTACCAACAATTTAACGATGACATAAACACCAACAACCTTAATGTAACGTTGGCGTACCGATCAAACTGCACACTTTCTTCGATCTTTACCAAAACAAAAACGCCACTACCGCCCCAGCAGCAAAGCAACGTGGTATACGAAATAACTTGCAAAGGAAGCAAAAACGAAAACTGCAACAAAGTTTATATAGGAACGACTAAGAGAGCATTGGGCGTTCGTCTGTCAGAGCACGAAGCAGATATAAAGAAAAATAAGCAAAGCACAGCTTTGGCGCAACACATACAAGATAGTGGTCACACAGCTGATTTAGCCAACGTCAAAATATTAGACAAGGAACGGAGGGAAAAAGCGAGATTCACTATAGAAAGCCTACGAATATTACAGAAAAGAGAAAAAACAATTAACAAGAAGGAGGACACGGATGATATCGCGGCTGCTTATATGCTATGCTTGTAATAAACATTTAGTATGACGAGAGTACCACACAGCGATGGTATCAATATTTTTAATAAGTTAATGTTTAATGTTCACTGTTCAATACGTTTCAATGTTTTTGGTGTTCAATTTTTCAAAATATTTCCAAATGTCCAGTGTAAATTAAATCTTAACTATGAGTAAGTGCCACAGTTAAAATCAAAAAACCTGTGATTGTCCCTTTGTGTTTGTATCTTCGTTTGTTGTTTTTCAAATATTTAACCTAATTTTTGTAATTACGTACATACATATATCAATATTTGTCGATAACATTGTTCTTTGTTTATTGTTGATGTCTATGTAAATAAAGATGCGCCCCTGAAGATGCTAAGGTGATTAGCGAAACGTTGGGCAAAACGTGAAGAAAAAAGTGGTTTTCTTGCACACGAAAGTAATCGATCGACTAGCCTACAACAACAACAATAATATATATTAAATTCGATCAACAACTTACTTAAAACTAGCCGGAAAATCACTTTCACTTTTTTGCATATAAAAGGATGAAAGATTATCGATATAAGTAGGTATCGATACTTTGGGTTTACTCATACAAACAGTATCGAAATAACGATTTGAGTAAACTCATTTAAGTAGGTATCGATACTTTGGGTTTACTCATACAAACAGTATCGAAATAACGATTTGAGTAAACTCATTTAAGTAGGTATCGATAATTTGATGGTATCGGAACGTCCCTACATTTGGAGGGACGGACAAACAGGGCTTAATCGACTTGTCTCTTCATTTTAAACAAGTTGATATATATTGGTCTATATCTTTCTCGATTCCTTTAGACTGTTACAAACATCCGTTATACGGACAAAGTTATAATAACCTTGTGCACAAGTGCGCTCGGGTTTAAAAATTACCGTTCTAAATGAGTTAAGCGTAATATAATATGATTTAAACGTGTGATTGATGAAGTCGTTTTTGAGATACCCAAGTAAATAAATATAAGTTCGGGAGAAACCGAACTTTATATACCCGGCGCACGTATTAAATATCGTTTTTTCACCTTTCAAAAAACAATAGTATTTTCCCTATGTCAAACAGTTTCGATAATATGTTATGAGATATTGAAATAATTGGAGCAAGTTTGGTGGAAATCGATACGGGGGCTATCAATATACACTTATTTATGTAGTCATAAGTGTGTGGTGCCACGCCCATTTTACAAAAATTAATAAAATTGTGTCTTGTTAAGAGATTGTTGTAGGTTGGCGTGTTAAGTTATTGAAATATCGGAATTTTCGTATTTCTGAAATTTACCGTTATATGGTAGGTGGCGGTATTTTAGTCCGATTTCAAAAATTTTCAATATACCGCTTTGTTGAGCCAAGATTGATAAATGTACCGAGTTTGGTAGAAATTGATAAACCGGTTACCGAGATACACATATTTAGGCGTAAGCGGGCGGTGCCACGCCCATTTTACCTAAAATTTCCCTAAGCAGCATTTTTTGCTGAAAGGTCATTGTATATATCGATTATTAGTAAATTCGCTTAAATAGTTACTAATTTATCGCAGTTTTCGTATTTCTGTAAATTACCGTTATATGGGAGGAGGGCGTGGTTCTTCTCTGATTTCAAAAATTTTCAAAGGGTTTTTTAGTGAGGCTGTCAGCAATGTTTGTACCGAGTTTGGTGGAGATTCGTAAAGGGACTACAGAGATACAGCACTTCATCGTAAGTGGGCGGTGCCACGCCCATTTTCAAAAAATTTTATAACTGTGTTATTTTGTGCCAAAATTCTACTTTGCGTACCAACTTTCAACAATTTGGATCCAGTATTTACGGAAATATCGTAGTTTTTGCATATTTCGAAAATACCGTTATATGGGAGGTGGGCGTGGTTATAGTCCGATGTCGCCCCTTTTCAATCCCAACCTACCTTGGATAAAGAGACACTTACCTGCCAAATTTCGTGGACATATCTCAATTTTTTCTCGAGTTATCGTGTTCACGGGCAGACAGACGGACAGACGGACGGACGGACAGACATGGCTTAATCGATTTCTCTTTTCATTCTGAGCATTTATGTATACATTTGTCTATATCTATCTCGATTCTTTTTGGCTGTTACAAACAACCGTTATACGAACAAAGTTATAATACCCTTGTGCACAAGTTCGCCCGGGTATAAAAATTGGGATCCGAAAAGGGGCGTGGCACCTCCCATAGGCGTGAAATTTTTTATCAGCTATAACTTCGGAACCATATTCACATGAACTTCAAATTTGGTATGCATACATATATATGGTAGGTGCTTATAGTGGGCTATATATACATGAGTTTGTAAAAAGGGGCGTGGGATATCCCATAGGCGTGAACATATTTATCAGATATAACTTCGGAAAAATAGATCATATGAACTTGAAATTTGGTGCGCAGACGTATCTATAGTAGGTGCTGATAGTGAGGTATATATAAATGGCTTTGTAAAAGGGGGCGTGGCACATCCCATAGGCCAGGAAATTTAACAGCTATAACTTCAAAACCATAAGTCACATGAAATTGAAATTTGGTACGCAGACGTATCTATGGTAGGTGCTTATAGTGGGCTATATATACATACATGAGTTTGTAAAAAGGAGCGTGGAATATCCCATAGGCGTGAACATTTTTATCAGCTATAACTTCGGTGCCATATGTCACATGAAATTGAAATTTAGTATGCAGACGTATCTACGGTAGGTGCTTATAGTAAGGTATATACAAATGAGTTTTTGAAAAGGGCGTGGCACATTCCACAGGCGTGAAATATGATGAACTTATAGTAAAGTTTGTATACATGAGTTTGGAAAAGGGAACGTGGGGCATAGGCGTGGAATTTTTAATCAGCCATAAATTGGGAACCATAATTCACATGAACTTGAAATTGGGTATGCAGACATACATATATATGGGAGTTGTTTAGAGTAAAGTATGTATAAATGAATTTTTAAAAGGGGGATACATATGTATTCATCAATTATGTATATCACCCGGATAACCATTTCAAAGCGGAAAGATTAAATCGTTTTTTTTTATCCCGCGATGCTGTTAAACGAAAAATGTTCATTCATAATGAATAAATCTCCTTCCCAAATAAGTATTCTCCCGGAAAAGTGGCGCTATTCTAAAACAGGTAAGCGAATAGGCAGATAAACGGAATGTATGGTTTGTCTCCTTTAATTTATGCTGAATTGAATATTTGTACTAAATACTCACTTTTGCACAAGGGTATTATAACTTTGTTCACATAACGGTTGTTTGTAACAGGCAAAACGAATCGAGATAGATATAGACAAATGTATACATAAATGATCAGGATGAAAAGAGAAATCGATTAAGCGGTGACTGTCAGTCCGTCCGTCTGTGCACACGATAACTCGAGTAAAAATTGAGATATCTTAACCAAACTTGGTACGTGCACTTCTTTTTGGCGTAGGACGGATGGTATTGAAAATGGGCAAAATCGGGCAATAACCACGCCTTCCTCCCATATAACGGTAATTTTCAGAAATACGAAAACTGCGATATTTTAGTAACTACTGAAAATTATGCACTCAAACTTGATATTTACAATAAGTTTTAGACGAAAAATAAGAATCTTATAAATTTTTGGAAAATGGGCGTAGCCACGCCCACATATGGTTACATGTGTATATCTTGGTAACCGCTCCACCAATTTCTTCCAAACTTGGCACAGTTGTTAGCCTTGCTATAGCATACCAAATGGCCAAAACTTTTTAAAATCGGACAATAACCACGCCCACATCCTATATAACGGTAATTTAGAGAAATACGAAATCTTCGATAAATCAGTAAATATTTAAGCTAATTTATTCAAAATTGATGCTTGTAACAATTCTTTACCAAGAAATACGTTTATGATAAAATTTTGGAAAATGGGCGTGGCACCGCCCACTTATGATCACATATATATATCTCGGTAACCGTTCTACCAATTTGTACCAAACTCGGTATGGTTATTGTGCTTGCCACATAGAAGCAAAACGTTGATAATTATTGAAATCGGACTAAAATTACGGCCCCTTTTCATGTAACGGTAAATTTTAGAAATGCTGGAAACTTCAATATTTTGAAATATAAGGACGGTAATTTACACACCCCGGTTTAGCATGTAGCGGTAGCTTTTGGAAAGGTGAAAATCATATATTGCCGGGTATTATATGTTCGGCTCCGCCCGAATTTAAAATTTCTTACTTGTTTTTTTACGTATGTTACCGCATAACTTTGGACCACGTCAACTGATTTCGATAATTCTTTTTGCATCGGAAAGGTAGTGTCTCATAGGTGGTCCCATGGTGAAAACATAGTAAGGTAAAACCGTTCTCTCAATGCGTCGGCCATGATTTTTTTTGGAAGTTTGCCAACATTTTAAAATCGTATAAAATTGAGAGTAAAAAAAAGGAATTGTTCAAAGTTGTTGTTGTTTGAGATTGAAAATGAGAATGTGTGTGTGAGTTTGTGGTTAAAATTTGAAAATTAAATTGTTTGCAAACGTCAAGAATTTGAAAAATTCCTCTCAGCGGTTCTACCTTCCTATGTTTTTATCATGGGTGGTCCCACACTAATCTGGTTTAGATCCGATCATTGGATCATGAAATATGTATATATATATATATTTTTTAAGTCGTTTTTTTATTGCTAAAAATTACTTGTTTTAAATCGAATGAACTGTGCAAATCTAATGTCATTAACAAAAAATGCCCTACATAATTTTTAAATAGGTGGCAACCCCACTCAAGGAAAAAAAACTTATTGCATATGCAGAGATGCATATCCTTTCATTTAGTTCATTACTTTTCAACAACTTTAATCGGAAATATTGCTTCTATCTCTCCTACTATAAAATAAATAATAAATAAATGGGTTTGAAACCTACTGTTTAATTTAAAGAGGCATTTTTATTTTTTCTCACTGACGTCAGGATTTATTTCAAAGGACTTTGTAATAAAAATTGTTAAAAAAATTCAATATAGAATAAAAATATGGGTACTAAATGAAAGAGGAAATTACTTTAGAATATAAAAAAATTAAAATTTTTTGGATTCACAAGTACGAATAGGTAGTTTTTTATTTTGATAAAGTTAGAAGGACGAAATTCGAGGATGTTATCGAGTTTATATAAGTCCTTAAAATATAATTTTTTTCAATTTCAAGGATAAGAATTTAAAAGGATATTTTTAGTACTTACCAGTCCTTATGCACCAAAAAATTGAATTTGATTTAATTCTTCAGAATTTCCTCTTTAATTTGATGTCCATACTTCTTCTCTAAGCACATTTCACTGAATTTTTAAAATCATTTTTGAATTACTGACGTCAGAGTGAAAATATAAAAACGCAATTTTACTATATTTGGCCCATTGTTTCGCGAATATATTGATTTTTGTGTGTAAAATTTACTATCGCAAGGTGTTATATGCACATATAATGAGCTAGACATTTATAAAAATATATTAATTATTGTAAGAAATATGGCAACCCACTTGTATTCACTTACGTATCTTTATTCTTTGTATTACTTCCTCACTATCATATAGTCTGAATAAACCATTCTTAGCGTTAACACGTGCGTTTTACTCTACAGTCGAAGGGCGGATTTGTATGCAGGTAACATAACCTTACAATGGTTATGGGTCCAGTGCACGTGGACAAGTTGATTTAATTTCGGTAAATTCGGTAAAAATTCAGACAAAATGAGCGCGATTGCGAATATTGAAAAGCTTTCCGCGGATAATTACGCGACATGGTCGGCACAAGTGAAAAGCCTGTTAATTACACTCGATTTGTGGGACGTGATCATCAGCGACTGTCCTGATGAGGAAAGGGCAAAGGCTCTTTGGATGAAGAATGATTAGAAAGCGCTGGCAGTAATCACCTTGTGTATAAAACCTAGTGAACTTATTCATATAAAAGGTTGTATAACCTCAAAGGAACAGGTACAGACAGTGCCGGGCGTAAAGTTGCTTTATTCAAGAAGTTGATACACTTCAAGGTTACCATGCAGGACAAGTTCGCGAAGCGTGTTAATGAGTTTTGTTCAATCGTTGATGAACTAAAAGAAGTCGGAGTCATCGTACCTGACGATTTTGCATCGATACTGTTGCTTTGTAGTCTCCCCGAGAAGATGGAAAATTATGTGGTGGCTATTGAAAGCCGGGACACTTTACCGAAAATTTACGTGTTAGTATCTAAAATTTTGGAGACCGAAATTCGTCAAAATGATAAAACCGTGGTGGCTACTGACGAAAAGGTTTTTCTGGCTAACAATAAGTCCAGAAAGTTCGGTGCGAAGCGAATCGAAAATACTCGTTCGAATAAAGTGTGTTATAAATGTAGAAAAAGGGCCATATACGCTCGCAGTGCAAAGTTTCTGTGTCTAAAGAGAGCGCCAATGAAAAGGCTTGCTGATTGTTTGAAGAAACGCTGAACAATCGCGAAACGTGGATTTTGGACAGTGGTGCTAGTTCGCACATATGCATGCATAAAAGTTACTTTAATGAAATTGAGCCAAAGGCAAGAAATAGTGCTTGCATCCGATAAAATGATTTATGCAGAAGGAATAGGGTCTGTGAGCCTGAAAATTGAGTTTATGAATCTCAAGTTACATAACGTATGGTATGTTCCAGAATTAACCTCAAATTTATTTTCGATTGGGAAAGCCCTTGAATATGGGCATACGGTAAAATTCTCGAAAGAAGGCGCGATAGTAAAGACAGCAAGAGGTGAAGACATGGTGAGAGCGAAGCTAGTCGGCGGTGTATTTTTTGTTAAAATAACAGTGAGGAAAGCGGTGGAAAACGTAAACGCGATAGTGGAAACGGAAGACTCAGAAAATGACACAAAAGATTCGGGCACGTGAACATGAACGATTTACGTGCGTTGTCCAACAAAAATTTAGTGCGAGGACTAAACGTGACGGATTTTCAAAATTTTCAGTGTATGACTTGTGCCATTTGTAAAATCCACAGCTTGCCATATAGCGGATATGGGAAAGTGCTTTCCAAACAGGCGTTGGATTTGATTCATACCGACCTTTGCGGTAAAATACCTTGGTGGTGCGTTTTACTTCATCGATGATTTTTCGCGCTATGTGACTGTAAATTTCTGTAAAAATAAATCTGATGCGTTTAATGCATTTAAACATTTTGCTGTGACCGCGGAGACAAAGATAGCCCGCAAAATAAAATGTGTGAGAAGTGACAATGGTAATGAATTTACTAATGCAGCATTTAAGAAGTACTTTAGTGAAAAGGGTATTGTTCACCAAACTTCAGTTGGCTACTCACCACAGCAGAATTGCGTGGCTGAGAGAGCAAATAGAACTGGAAATGGCGTGTTGTTTGATACAGGACTCCGGAATACCTCAATACTTCTGGGGTGAAGCAATTAATACTGCTGTATACCTGCGCAACAGAACAGTAACGAAAGTACTGAGTGACCCCCTTATCAGGTGTGGTAGGGTAAACACCTTCAGTGTCATATTTAAGAATTTTTGGCTGTGACGTAGTGGCGTTAAAGAAAGATCCACATAAAGGTGGCAAGATCGACGCAAAGGGTGTGAAATTAAAATAAGTGGTTATGCCGAAAATTCTAAAGGCTACAGGCTTTACGACCCAACAAGGCGAAACATAGTTATTGCTCGTGACTGTATATTTTTCGAAGGGTAATTTGAACAATTACTAGAGGAAGACTTAAGCGTAGAAGTGCCTTTTTATTATGAGCCAATAGTGTCATCAAAATCAGACGACGAAGTCCGCAGTGCAAGTGGTGATGAAGGTGAAGGAGTGGTTCAGGCGCAGCTCGAAGACGACGACGGGGAGGAGTATTCGTTAGACGAAGGGAGTGATCCAGTAGTTACGCGGAAAAGAGGTCGAGGCAGACCAAAGATGGTGCGAGATGGTAGCAAATGGTGGAATTGAAAAATACAAGGCACAATTGGTAGCACAAGGGTGCTCACAAAAGCTTAACGTCTATTACAACGAGACTTACGCTCCCGTTGTACGGCATTCGACAATTCGGCTTTTAGTAACAAAGTACAAGCTCGCAGTCAACCATGTGGATGTAGTGGCCGCGTATTTAAATGGTGATTTGGCCGATGAAATTTATATGTTGCAACCACTTACGTTCAAGAATACGAAGTACTCCAATAAAGTGTGTAAGCTACGTAAACCTCTTTATGGTCTCAAACAAGAAGGCGGCGAGTGGAACAGAAAAGTTTCCGATATTCTGACGACTATGGGCTTCAAACGGTGTCAACCGTAACAAACCGGAAGTATGTGCCTTTTAGCTAGCTCTAACATTAAACTTACACAACAAGTTCTAAAAGAGTTAGGCGAACATGTCCAGGTTGTGGATCGTGGGCCGGCATCCCTCTATTTGGGTTTGGAAATAGAAGAGATACATCTAGTGGCGCTATATCCATTCATCAAGAGCGTTATGTGAGACAACTTCTAAATATATGGGGTATGGAGTCGTGCAAACCTGTAGCAACACCATGGGTAGATGTCACTATGTTAACAAAGTGCAACAAACAGTGTAATGACATCGATGCTAAGCGTTATCAAAGTTTGATCGGAGGGTTATTGTATTTAGCAGTGATTTATAGACCAACCATCCACACGAAGAACATTTTAAGGCTGCGAAACATATTTTACGACATTTGAAACATACGGCGGCGACGAAAATCTCCTATACTGCTACAGACGGCAGTTTGATTTGCTTTACCGACTCTGACTGGGCTGGCGACGTAGCTGATCGCAAATCTTACACCGGCTAAGTAGTTTTCATGTCCAACGGTCTGATTTCTTGGGAATCCAGAAAACAGTCCATCGTTTCCCTCCGTACAATGGAGGCAGAATATGCAGCTCTATACCAACGGGCGAAAGATGTTGTTTTTATTCGTGCGTTGCTGCGTGAAATGGGGTACGACGACTGTGTAAACGAAGATGTTTTGTGACAATCAAAGCGCATAGTTCCTGCTGAAGAACCTTATGGTACACAAACGCAGCAATAGATTTAAGATTCCATTATGCTCGTGAAGTGTATGAAAAAGGTGAAATCGAAATTAATTTTGTAAGCACTGAAACAAATGCAGCAGATGTAATAACCAAATATTTGAAGAAAATTAAACATCAAAATGGTTGTAAATTATCAGGTCTAACAATATAATTAAAATTCAATGGTTTACCTTATTAAAGTTTTTGTGAGAAATGGTTTGGAAGATAATTAATAAAATTTTTGTTGTACAAAACAACTGCATCTAAAACTAAGCAATATGTAAAATTATATAAGAAACAATTGGATTGAGAGGGAGAATTGTGAGAAATGTGGCAACCCACTTGTATTCACTTACGTATCTTTATTCCTTGAATTACTTCCTCACTATCATATAGTCTGAATAAACCACTCCTAGCGTTAACACGTGAGTTTTACTGTACAGCCGAAGGGCGGATTTGTATGCAGGTAACATAACCTTACAATTATTACATAAAAAAAAGGTATATAGCCAATACTGGTCAAGAAAAGGAGTTTTTATTATTGCCGTCAGGTCAAATTACAAATCTCGAAAACCCGGGATTACTTGCCAAGAATCCCGGGATTTTCGGGACCTAAAAAAAGCCAGAATCATTTTCAAACACAAGTGCGTGTATTTGTTGGCAGCACTTCGTTTATGCGGGAAACGCAAAAGTCGCTTAAAAACTTATGAAAGATTTACTTGGACATCAGTGTTCGTAAAAAAAAATGATGGTACCAGTTCGTTAGTCCTTGAAATTAGAAGCATGTTCTAGATCAGGGATGGGCAGATTTTTGTCTCTTAAAGCCGTCAAAGAGCCAGCAAGTACTACACAAGAGCTAAATCAGTTCTCAGGGTAAAAGGGGTGTATAAAATACATTAAAAGCATCATATATATTAGTAATGAGCAGGGAACGGATTTTTAGGACCTAAAAACCTATAAAAAAGGCAAAATCAAATAACGAAATAGGCTGGAAAAGGCAAAATAAAATAGCGAAAAAGGCTGGAAAAGGCACTAGGTATTGCAAAAAAGTCAAAACAAAATAGCGAAAAAGGCAGGAAAAGGCACTAGGTATTGCAAAAATGCAAAATAAGGCACTAAAAAAGACAGAAAATACGAAGAACAATCAAAAAATACATTTATTTTAGAAATGTTTATATTACAAGTAAAAATAGAACAACTATGAACTAGATTTATTGTACGAAAAATGTGTACTTTGAATCTTGGACTATTTTATCCTTTCGAGTTTCTAACTCATAAAACTTTAATCTGTATAGTTGTAGTAACATTGAACCACAAGATGCATTTTGAAGTTTTCTGGCAGCATTTTCATTCGATTTTCGCGAAGAAAAGCTTTGAATGTACTAAATGTGCGCTCGACGCAAGTTGATACAAGTGGAGCCCAATCTAAATATGGAACGTTTGAAACGTTCATATAATCAGGAATAAGGGCGTTTTCCTCGCTCTTTGCCATTTTACCCACACCCCTTATAGTCTCCAAGCCTACGTTAGCTGAGAAAACGGCTTTGAATTTTTCCAACACCAATTTGGCAAGAAGTCCCTGCGCTTCTATAAGCCGCATGGGCATGTGTATATATCACTTTTTTAAAGGTAAAAAAGGGGAAAAAAGGCAAATATCTTAAAAAAGGCAACATCAAATGTGTATATATGGAATCAGGGAAAGCTAAATCGTGGACATTCTTAGTCGAATATACTCTATCTCTTTAGCAGAAAAAAAGGCAATTTCTATAAAATCCGTTCCCTGAATATGTATAATCAATGGCTTTTTAAAGAATTGAATTATTGAAAAAATTACATAACATTGCTTCGTCTTATGTTTATTTGTTTAAATAACGCTACACTCAGAGAAAAGTCGGCGAAATATATTCCTTTCAACACATGATTTGATAACTATGACCAAATAATGTAACAATAACCAAGTCATGAGTTGAGAAAAACATATTTAGTTGAAGTAACTAAACCCTTTTCTCAGTGTACGCTCTTGGTTTTAACTAGATTTACTTTATTAAATGTTCATGTTTTATGTAAGTTCCTCAAAAAGCTGACCTTTTCCGTGAGGTATTTAAGCGGGTTTTACTGCACGGCGTATACATAACGGGTGATTTTTTTGAGGTTAGGATTTTCATGCATTAGTATTTGACAGATCACGTGGGATTTCAGACATGGTGTCAAAGAGAAAGATGCTCAGTATGCTTTGACATTTCATCATGAATAGACTTACTAACGAGCAACGCTTGCAAATCATTGAATTTTATTACCTAGAAAAGTTGGCAGAAAATCCGCTTTTTTATCGACAAATTTTGTTCAGCGATGAGGCTCATTTCTGGTTGAATGGCTTCGTAAATAAGCAAAATTGCCGCATTTGGAGTGAAGAGCAACCAGAAGC
>NW_016157265.1:374624-375342 GCF_001687245.7 Rhagoletis zephyria | reverse complement strand
ACACTGAGAAAAAGGATTAGTTTTGACAACTAAAGATATTTAGTTCCCGAATTTTGACTATATTTGGGAACTGTTACCAAGGAATGGGAACTATTACCATGGGCTGGTAATTATAACTAAATATATTAAAGCTTCTAATATTCATCTAGGTTGTACCAAATCGCTAATTTAGTTGAAGGTTTTGGTAAATACTAATAAATATTTTTATGAAGCATATTTCTACAAATTCCATTCAACTTAACGTATGGTTCATAAAAGGATGTCATTAAGCTCTGCAAATACAGATAAGATTTCTTTCAACGCATGGTTTAGTCATNATCACTTTTTTAAAGGTAAAAAAGGGGAAAAAAGGCAAATATCTTAAAAAAGGCAACATCAAATGTGTATATATGGAATCAGGGAAAGCTAAATCGTGGACATTCTTAGTCGAATATACTCTATCTCTTTAGCAGAAAAAAAGGCAATTTCTATAAAATCCGTTCCCTGAATATGTATAATCAATGGCTTTTTAAAGAATTGAATTATTGAAAAAATTACATAACATTGCTTCGTCTTATGTTTATTTGTTTAAATAACGCTACACTCAGAGAAAAGTCGGCGAAATATATTCCTTTCAACACATGATTTGATAACTATGACCAAATAATGTAACAATAACCAAGTCATGAGTTGAGAAAAACATATTTAGTTGAAGTAACTAAACCCTTTTCTCAGTGTA
>NW_016157265.1:367143-374380 GCF_001687245.7 Rhagoletis zephyria | reverse complement strand
TTTTTATGAAGCATATTTCTACAAATTCCATTCAACTTAACGTATGGTTCATAAAAGGATGTCATTAAGCTCTGCAAATACAGATAAGATTTCTTTCAACGCATGGTTTAGTCATAGTTACCAAATCTTAGTTGAGGCAACCACGATTTGGTTTGAGAGCGGAACATATTCATGCTTGTGAGCCACCCCTAAATAATGCTGAGCGCTCTTTGATCAGATGGGTGTTTTACATACGGAGAGCACCAGCTGAGCAATGCACACAGTTACACTTATTGAATCGTTTGAATGCGCTAGTATGCCGACCATTGCATAAAAACGATTCTATGAATGAGACTGTGTGCGTGGAAATCATTGCTCCACTACTGCTGTTTGTATTATATGGGCGTGTGGTCACAGAACGCTCACCAAAGTTGTCAGATGTGAGGATTTCGCCCCATTTTGGGGTTTTATGAAACCATTTGGGGATAGATTTTTTCGTTTGGGGATGTGGGGATTTTATGGAGATTTTTGTTTGGTTTAAAACTTTGATATTGAAATTAAAACATATATTTTTCTGGCTGCCCATAAAAATTTCTCCAATAAAGATTTTATTAGTACATACTTTTTGCCCGATATGTTTGTAAGGTTTTCCTAACGCCGTCAAAGCATTATTCGGCGCAGATGTCTGCTTTGATTGGCTTTCACTGAACAAACAATTTTCGCAACAACCTCCACGAAAGAAATTCTACAAAATAAACGGTATTCTTTAGCTATTTGAGACTTGTACTTTATTACACTAAAAAAGTTTGATTACTTTTTGATTTTAAACTTTTATTTATGCTGTTTCTGTTGTAGATTGAATTATATTTTAAAAGAAAATTAGTAAAAATAAATAAATAAACAAATGTTGTAAAAACATATAACTTTGAATTTTGGTACTAAACCTCTGACCATAGTTGTACGTATAACCAAATGACCTCATGCATATATGTACATATGTACGTATGTACATATACATATATAAATTTGTGAAAATCTGTAGGGAAAAGTATTCAAAACTGTAATAAAATAAAAACTGTGTTAAAATGAAAACTGTGTTAAAATGAAAACTGGATTAAAATGAACTAGCACAAATGTGAATACATGCTTTTTTATTCCTTACTAAAGGGGATTTAAATGGGGATTTAAAAGAAAAATGGGGATTTTTTGGGGATAACTGCAGCCCGATTTGGGGATGAGGTACAAAATTATTCTGGCAACACTGACGCTCAGTAAGCTATGGCATATCGATCACTGCGCTAGGTGGAGAGAGAAAAATGTGTGCTGCTATTACATGCCCAGACTTGTTTGTCTCAGTTTCAGTTTTGCCATTGCCGCGAGTTGTTTTGGTGGTTCGAAAGTATCTATTTACCCAAGGAAAAAGCAAAGCAGTATACCTAAACCAGCACTTCCAGCAGATATTGACCCGGGTTTTCGCACAACTGCTCCTGTTTCATCGTTTCTTTTTAGGAAATTCTTACCACCATATACATATGTATTATTTACACTAGTAACTATTTGTGACCTGGTCTACGAAAAGGGAGCTTACGTGCGAAAACTAGTTTTCTGTGAAAAAGCTGTTAAAAGTAAGCAACTCGTTTCGTCAGTTTCTCATTATCTCGTTAATTGTTCTCCGCGCCGGACGTCCAGTAAGTGTTGTTGTTGGTCCAGTAAGTGTTGTTGTTGGTCGGAATATTATTATAGTTCATCGTGTAAGTTGCTAGTGTGTTTTGTCGTATTTTTACTCTTCTTTGTCTACATTTTTAGTACACTTCTAAGCAAGTTAGGATTTTCTGCTTTTCACCACGTGAAAAAGCATCTCATCTTCCATCCGAATCAACCAAAAAGTGAAAATTGATTTTTTTACACCTAAGCCCCCTTTCCGTAGACCAGGTCACATTTATGTAAATATTAGGGCTGTGCGATTATTCGATTACTCGACCAAGGTGGTTAATCAGTTTTCCGGTTAATCAATTACTCGATTAATCAAGATTTTGATTACTCAAAACGACGATTAATCGAGTTACTTGATATATGATTACTCAAAAAAAAATAATTTTGCTCGTTAAATGAGTTTGCTTTGGAAAATGCTTATTTTCTTTCTTACATTCTGTACATGAAAAAATTATTTTTTGAAAACGGAAATGTTGTTTTCAAAGTATCAAGGAACTTCAACTGCTTTATATGTAAACAGTACTTTGAAATGTTGTTCACTCATTTTACTCATAATGTTGATTAATCATAAAGCAAATTACTCATATCTTTTTGTTTTTGGTTAATCAAAATCTTGGTTACTCGAGTAATTGAACTTTTGAGTAATCATAATTTCCAATTAATCGAATAATTGAGTTATTTACTTTATGATTAACTAAAATTTTGAATAATCAATTAATCGCACAGCCCTAGTAAATATGTATGTATTTTTTATGCCTAATAAATGCAAATAAAACAAGAAAGTAAACACAACAACCATCGAGTAAATTTTTATTTGTGTCAAACTGAAACTTTTTTTTCAACAATAAACGGTGAGCTGATTCAAGTCTACAGCAAGATCACAAAATTAATTAAAAACTTCTATCAACCAAAGCATTGTTTATATTTGCTCAACAATGATTTTATTCAGGTAACAATATTGTCCACTCAAGGTAGTCGTTTTGTAATTATTAACAAATATACATTTGTCCCAACTAGAAGTCTCAAGTAAATTGCAGACTTTCGAGAACTAGATATTTATTTCGCCATATCCAACTATGCCACTTGGTCACTAAAACCAAATCTTGGTAATTATAACTAAACCTTTTTCTGAGTGTACCAAAAACCGGGATATTTTGCGTCCCGGCATGTCTTGTATCGGGACATAGCTCTTATATCCGGCACTGTCCCGCCGAAAACGGTACGGTTGGCAGCCGTGGTAGTTACCCTTTTATCGAAGATTTCGTATTTCTATAAATTACCGTTTCATGGGATTTGGTCGTAATTATTGTCCGATTTTCAAAATTTGCAGCTGTTTGCTATTACCGTTATATATGAGGTAGGCGTCGTTATTTTCAGACGTTGCCCATTATCAATACCATGCTGTCCTTGGTTAAAAAGAAGTATGCGTACCAAGTTTCGCTAATAGGGCATTCGCACGAGGCGATTTTACAGGCAACAAAAGTTGAATACGAAGTTGAATGAGAAGGTGAAAGTGAAAAAGTTGTCCACCCTATTCAGACGAGGCGATTTTTGATTCAACACGAATTGTTATTTACATTATTGAAAATGAATTTAAATCGCAAAATTTTATGAGTTGGCGTAAATTTGGTAAGCCAAGCGTTGGTAGAAGTGCTTTTAGCGAAGCTGAGAGATAAAATAAGAGTAAAAAAGTAAAAAAGAAAAAAAGTATGTATACAGAACAGTGTTGGCATTTTTGATACAATTGCACTTGTTTGATACAATTTCATTTACAATATACTTTCCTACTACGCAGTACTTTTTAGTACAATTTTTTAATGAATACTAAAAATATATAGCTCTGAAAATACACAGCAAGAAATTTTTTGTAGTCTCTTTTGTTCGCCTGTTGGTATTTACCTTTGTAAGTTTTGAAAAATGGCTTGAACCAACCAGTATAACATATATATCCTAGGCAAATTTTAAAAGAAACTTTTCGATGCTAAGCTTTATTAAAACAAAATTTTTAAGTCAGCTTCATATAGAAACAAAGTCTTCGTTAGTTATAAGGAGAGGTTTTCTTAAATATAATACCTTTACGGCACTCACATATTGACAAGATTTTACTATTTATTTTATTATTCTTTAATTTTAATTATCTGTTTATAAAATATAATGTATTCTTTAAGAAAAACTGTATAAACCCAAGATTAAATCTTGGCGAAACATCCAAAAACCAACATACTTTCGTAAAAATTTCGAGCTTTATTAATATTCTTTAGTTTTTAGCCCATTCAATTTTAGTATAATAAAGTGCAAGTTTAAAGTAGCTGGGACTTACCGTTGAACGTGGCAATTTTTTTGTCGACGATGTCAGCCATTTTCTTCTATACGAAGTTTGTTCGACGATTTTTTTATATGGAGAAAATTAGCAACACCATCATCAAAGAAATCTTAAAAAACTTAATTATATTAAAATTTAATGGGGTAAAAAACCGCACGCTCAAAATAAATCTAGGAAATCGAATTAAAAAGCTCGAAATTTTTACGAAAGTGAGTTGTTTTTTTTAATGTTGCACAAAGTTTGAACCTTGGATTTGTACGGCTTTTCTTAAAATATAAACCGTATTTTTACAAACAAAAACTAAAATTGAATAATATTAAGATAAATGGTCAAATCTTGTCGCAAAGTTTTGATAAGCACCTGAAATGCTATTAAAATGTCAAATTTTAGTACTGAATCCAAAGAAAATGTCTCTTTTATCCATTAATAATAACTTAAATATGCATTTTGTTAAGATGTATACCTGAAAATGTGTGCATACATATTTGCGTTAAATGCAGTACATGTGCACGTGGAATCAATTTGTAAAAGTGTAAAATACGTAAACGTTTGTACATAAATAATAAAACTTTCTCATGAATACCATAAAATCATTGGTCTTGAAGGGAATGTACTAAGAAAATATATGAGCGAATTAAAAAGTGTATACAATTTATAGCCGAAAAGTAAATTTCATTTCATTTCCCAACACTGATACAGAATGTAAACAAACACAGGGTTGCAAGGAAAAAAAGTTGAACGAGCTCAAAGTTGGCTGGCGAAAAACTTTGTTGAAAGCGATTAGTTGAAAGGCCGTTCGGACGAGGCGATTTTTGCTTTCAACTAAAAGTTGCCTGAAAAATCGCCTCGTGCGAAAGCCCTATAAGATATCTCAATTTTTACTCGAGTTATCGTATGCACAGACGGACAGACAGTCACGGGTTAATCAATTTATTTATTTTTTCATCCTGAGCATGTATACATCTGTCTATATCTGCCTCGATTCATTTTGGCGGTTACAAACAACCGTTATGTGCACAAAGTTATAGTACCCTTGTGCATAAGTGCGGTTGGGTATTAAAAAATTTAAACTTTGTAATTTTATGTACTTATACCAGATTTCATTCACACAGCGCCCGCTGTGGTCTAGTGGTAAGCAGTGCGCGCTTCCACACCGCAGGGCCTGAGTTCAAGCCCAGGTCAAAGCAACATCGCAAATATAAAAAAATATAGAAAAACTGTTTTTTATTAACAGCGGTCGCCCCTCGGCAAGCAATGGCAAACCTCCGAGTGTTTTTCTGCTATGAAAAACAGCTTCTCATAAAAATACAATCGCCGTTCGGAGTCGGCGTAAAACTTTAGGTCCCTCCCCACCACAAATCGGAGGAGAAGCTCGGCCAAACACTAACATATGTGTAAGCGCCAATCTATTATTATTATTATTTATTAATATCAAACGCTGGGTTGTGCTAGGCTACAAAAACACTAGCTTTAACTAAAATTTTTATTCACCTTAAAACTAGTTTAAGCTTGAAGTTTTATATTATTAGCTTCAACTACCTTTTTACTCACACAAGAGCAACCGTTCTCAAAATGTCGGAGTCAAAGAGAGGGGCATTTACTAGGACACCTTGTACCCGAGACTACAAAAAAGGTCAAGTTTTTCATTTTGGTGAAAATATTTTATATAGTTAAAAACAGTTTAAACCGGAGATTATCAATTTTCGCTTAATATTTTATTTTATTTAAAATTAACGGGAGTTCTTAGCTGCACTTTGAGACACTAAAATGTTATGAGCTAAAAAACTTTTATGAGCTAAAAAAGGAACAGTCCAGCGCCTTCGTCTTAGTCTGCAGGCTGTATGTGAGATACAGCCGCTAAATTTAAACGTTAAAAGAGCATATCCAAGTCAAAAACGAAAGCACACACTAAGAAAAAAAATATCGATAACAAAAGGGATAATAATATCATTAGCAAATTCGATAAAAACGTCGACAAAAAATCGATGAAAATATCGATACCAAAATCGCTGGCAAAATCGATAAAAAAATCGATAAAAATATCGGTAACAAACCCGATAAAAATATCGATACCAAAATCAATGGCTAAATCGATTTCAAAATCGATTACAAAAAATCAACTACAAAATCGATAACAAACTCGATAACAAAATCGATTACAAACCCACTAACAAAATCGATAACAAGATCGATAAAAACATCAATAACAAAACCGATAACAATATCGATAGGAAAATCGATAAAAATATCGATAATAAAACCGATAAGAATATCTATAACAAAAGCGGTAACAATATCGATAGCAAAATCGATAAAAATATCGGTAATAAAACCGATAAAAATATTGATGTCAAAACCGATAAAAATATCAACAACAAAATCGATAAATAGATCGATGACAAAATCGATAGCAAAATCGATAACAAGATCGACAAAAAATTTATAACAAAATCGATAAAACAACCGATACCAAAATCGATAAAAAATATCGATAAAAATATCTATGTATATTATTATATCGATATTATTATATCGATAAGTTGCGAAAATATCGAGAGCAAAATCAGTAACAATATCGATAACAAAAGCGATAATAGTATCGATAGCAAAACCGTTAACACAATTATTTAAAATATCAATAACAAAACCGACAAAGATATCAATAACAAAGTCGATAGCAAAATCGATAAAAATGTCGATCAAAAAATCTATAACAAAATCCATAAAAATATCGATAACAAAATCAATAAATATATCGATCATTATATCGATAAGTTCCGAGAATCCCAAAAATCTCTAAACTCCCGAAACAGTTACCAGATTGAGTCTCTGTGCCTCCATCTATATCCTTTCCTTTGCAAATACCTTTATTTTAATCTTTCTTCCTTTATCTTCACCTATACTTTTATCGGTATCCTCATCCTCATCTTTTCCTTTATATTTATCTTTCTTTTTATTTGTTTATCATATTCTTCATATACATATTCCCCTTCATCTTTGCCCTTATATAAGTAAAGTGTTTAAATTTATCTTGGTCTTCATTTTTGCTTTTATCTTTACGCAACTTTGGTTTTGTTTTTATATTTGCCTTTGCCCTTATCCTTTTCTTTATCTATGTATGTACGTACTCACCTTTACTTTTATTCTTGGATTGGTCTTTTTCTAAGTGTTGTTTCACTTCAAAAAGTTTTCGCGTATTATGCATGTGTTCATACATATATA
>NW_016157265.1:339673-366992 GCF_001687245.7 Rhagoletis zephyria | reverse complement strand
ACAAATAGCCAAAACAGGTTAAAATATCCCACTCCTATTATTTTGTGGACAACTGTATATGTACATATGTATATAATATGTATTGACATACATATGTACATACATAGATTACTAAAAAATCCACATCAACTGCAATAAACATATGTACGTATGTATGTATTTACATATGCACGTACGCTGCGATTAGGTTGTAATTTAATTGTAAATATTGCGCCTTCTGTTTATTAAAAGCCGAAATATGTACTTACGCACATATATGTACATATGTACATACTTTTTATCTCCTTCCCTCACTTCCAACCAGCGTTGCCATTTTACCGTTTTCCGGCTAGGTTTAGCCGGTTTTGATAGCAACTNGTGTTCATACATATATACAGTGGTCCACAAAATAATAGGAGTGCGTTATTTTGGTCAGTTTTTGCTATTTGTCTTTTGTTTATTTAATGTTTATTATTTTTATACAAAAGTCAAGCTGGGTATACAACAAACAACGAATAAATTCAGATTTCAACCTTTGTACAAAAATTATTAAAATTCTGTAAATTTTCACCAAAATATCAAACTTTTTAATCAGAATCTTCAGAGAAAATTCTGGTATGCAGTTTTATAGCCCATTCAATTCTAGTCTGAAGAAGTGCAAGTTTCAAGCTGCTAAAAAATTCCGTTGATTTTTGGCAATTTTTTTTGCTGGCACTGTCCCCATATAAAAGAAAATTGTCGAACATACTTTGTATGGAAAAAACGTGAAACACCTTCAACCGAAAAAATTCTCAAAAATCAACGGAATTTTTTAGCAGCTTGAAACTTGCACTTCTTCAGACTAGAATTGAATGGGCTACAAAACTGCATACCAACATATTTTCTAAAGATTCTGGTTAAATAGTTTGAAATTTTGGTGAAAATTTGCAGAATTTTTATAATTTTTGTACAAACTTGAAAATGTAAATTTATATGGTGTTTGTTGTATTACCAGCTAGGCTTTTACAAAAAAATACGAAACATTAAATAAACTAAAGACAAATAGCCAAAACAGGTTAAAATATCCCACTCCTATTATTTTGTGGACAACTGTATATGTACATATGTATATAATATGTATTGACATACATATGTACATACATAGATTACTAAAAAATCCACATCAACTGCAATAAACATATGTACGTATGTATGTATTTACATATGCACGTACGCTGCGATTAGGTTGTAATTTAATTGTAAATATTGCGCCTTCTGTTTATTAAAAGCCGAAATATGTACTTACGCACATATATGTACATATGTACATACTTTTTATCTCCTTCCCTCACTTCCAACCAGCGTTGCCATTTTACCGTTTTCCGGCTAGGTTTAGCCGGTTTTGATAGCAACTAGCCGGAGAAAATTCGATCTAGCCGGCAGCCGATTTGTTAGCCGGTTTGTAAAAAAAAGTTAGCCGTTTTTAGCCGATTTTACTATTTGCCTAATTTTCAGGTGCAAAAAGTAAACAAGTTGTTCGAAAGCAATAATGCAGACCCAATGAAGATTTTTAATGAACTCAATGTTTTACTTTCGCATCTATGCTCTCTAGTGGTTATTAGCGCGGACACATTTGATCCTATATGCTCCCCGTTGGAACCATACCTTGCTCCATTTCCTCAG
The DNA here is from genome assembly GCF_001687245.7 of Rhagoletis zephyria. Taxonomy (NCBI): domain Eukaryota; kingdom Metazoa; phylum Arthropoda; class Insecta; order Diptera; family Tephritidae; genus Rhagoletis; species Rhagoletis zephyria. The sequence continues at coordinate 365,351 of NW_016157265.1, read as the reverse complement.
TTTTATCACAGTTTTGAAGAGTATTTAAAAACAAAAGTAAGCACAAACGCTTTTGACCACGAAGCCGAGAAAATAATTCGAGAAAATGGTCGCTATTTTATTATCACTTTAATAAAGGAATTACGCCAACGCCTCCCTACAAATATTGCCACACTAAAAAAAATTGACTTTTTTCGGTTGGAAATGCATTAAGAGTAATTAAATTAAAAGTATTTGTTCAACTACAGCAACAAAAACACAAATATAATGCCGACGAAATAACATCCATAGAGATGCAATGGCAACGGTTAACGTTACATACCTGGAGTAATTTAGACTCAACTGTAAAATTTTGGGCCGAAGTTTATCAATTTCGAAATGCCCTAGGAGAAAACCCTTTTGCTGACCTTTCCAACCTAGTTTTTAGTTTTCTTGTTTTGCCTATAAGTAATGCAGAAGTAGAGCGAATATTTAGTTCAATGAATATAATAAAAACTAAGCAAAGAAATCCAATGTGCGTTAAAACGTTAAACGCTATTTTATATATAAGATACGGTTTAAAACGTGAAGAAAAATGCTGCCATAATTTTAATGTAGATGACGATCTCTTAAAATTAATGAATTCAGAAATAAATCATTTGAATAATTCATTTGATGATGACGAATATACACTCGATATAAATTAATGGTGTTAACTAGTCTTTCGTTTCTTGCGATTTATTTAAATAAAGCATGTGAATTTTCACTAAAACATTTTAGCCGTTTTTTGCCAGAGTCTATGTGAAATTTCACTAAAACATTTTAGCCGTTTTTAGCCGCTTTTTTTTGCCAATCTAGCCGGTCGGCCCAAAAAGTTCTGGCAACACTGCTTCCAACGCATGCACGTGTTTGCAAAATGATGACGAAGTTATTTTGTATGGGAAATCATTTATGCCCATATATTTGAATCAAATAAACATACTTAGAAGATATCAACCAATACTTCCCATATACCAAATGAAAGGAAAGCTCTTGAGTTTTTGATTAAAGAAAATAAAAACCAAATCATTCGAGCGGTTTTCGAGCATTTTGGTAATAAAAAAAATTGCAAATATTTTCAAAAAATTTTTGCCTTAAAATGCTCAATATTTGTTGAATTTATATNGCTCTTGAGTTTTTGATTAAAGAAAATAAAAACCAAATCATTCGAGCGGTTTTCGAGCATTTTGGTAATAAAAAAAATTGCAAATATTTTCAAAAAATTTTTGCCTTAAAATGCTCAATATTTGTTGAATTTATATAAAATCTGTACACGATAATATTTCTATTGCTCCAAACAATCTATATCTCGAAAATGAAAGTTATATCTGTAAATCAAAAGCTGTTGGAGCACTTTAAAGGCTCAAAATTGACCCCAAAATAGGGCAATATTTACCATTGTTTCTAGGACAGACACCGAATCGGTTAGTTACAGAAATATATCTGTCGATAGGTTTGGAATTTTATCTTTGAAATGCCGCATTTTTCTTTGGAATAGCTTCATTAGTTCTCGTGCAATAAGCGTTTTCGTGAAGCTCTAAAAATTACAACTACAACATTTCAGCATAGCCTCCATATCGTAAGGTAAGACGTATTCTACGTCAAAACTTGTCGGCCGCTGTGGCGTAGTGGTAGGTAGTGCGCGCTTCCACTTCGCAGCNATTGTTTCTAGGACAGACACCGAATCGGTTAGTTACAGAAATATATCTGTCGATAGGTTGGGAATTTTATCTTTGAAATGCCGCATTTTTCTTTGGAATAGCTTCATTAGTTCTCGTGCAATAAGCGTTTTCGTGAAGCTCTAAAAATTACAACTACAACATTTCAGCATAGCCTCCATATCGTAAGGTAAGACGTATTCTACGTCAAAACTTGTCGGCCGCTGTGGCGTAGTGGTAGGTAGTGCGCGCTTCCACTTCGCAGCACCTGGGTTCAAGGCCTGGTCAAGGCAACATCGCAAAAAAATATAGAAAAAAAGGTTTTTTCTTAACAGCGGTCGTCCCTCGGCAGGCAATGGCAAACCTCCGAATGTATTTCTGCCATGAAAAACAGCTTCTCATAAAAATACAATTGCCGTTCGGAGTCAGCGTAAAACTGTAGGTCCCTCCGATTTGTGTGATAACATCAAGGCGCACGCGACAAGTCGGAGGAGAAGCTCGGCCAAACACTAACATATGTGTAAGCGCCATTCTATTATTATTATTATTAAAAAACTGCATATCGAAACTTTACTAGAAATTCAGAAATAAAAGCTAAAAAGTGGACGAACCTTTGCTATATTTTTCTAACTGTTGTCGAATGTTTGAATCTTTTGTTTATATGGTTTCGGTTAAAGCATCAACATAATTTTTATAAAACGTTTACTTGAAAAACATTGTGAGTAAATATTAAAGATAATCAACATGTGACGCCTTTTTTTAATTACTTTTTTTGTCTATCATATATCCAGTGGTAATTCAATAAAACGATGAAGTCTCGTTATTACCTTTAGTTTCATCCTTGTCCCGTTTGGTTGAAGGAAACTCGTAAGTTGTCATTAATATGACCTCAAGTATCTATCACTAGTTAAATAAAAAGTTCCTTATTACAAAATTTTTATTTTTTATTGAAATAACTAAAAAAGTTATTGATAGATTTTTTCCATATTTGGTCGATTTTTTGGATGGTGGATGGTGACATGTGTATTGACAGACCTGACAAAATTTTCACTTATTTGAAAAAGTCGTTGCTGGCTCCTTAAAAATCTCAGCGAACGAGTAGCGATGACTTTCCACGACACGCATGTAGCGTACGACCTCTGGTGTCCGTTTCCAACTAGATAAAGGCCCGAAGACTCAGCTGTATGCGACAGATATGTATGTACACGTAGACATTCACGACAGTAACGCCATTGCACATTTCTAACCTACCATGACTATTCCCGCTATGAGCAAAGCGATAATTGATGCGACTCGTTTTTTTAGTGTTGTTGGTTTTAGTTTGTCGTTTGTCACTTTTGCAACGCTGTTCGCAACGTTGCCACTTTTGAGTGCGCATGTCTTCTCACTGCCATCCTTCCGCCTTGTTTTCGCTTTCACTTCGCAGCTCCCGATACCACCATTTCTTTTGTAAAAGGACAGTCCATCGCTGGAGGTTCTCAGCAACAATAGCTCCGGTTTTATTGTGTTTTCTATTATTTTTATTGTTTTGCATGTTCTTAAAAAATCATAATGAGTACGGGGAAGGAGGGGGAATTCAACCACGTACAGCACTAGGAGTACCCTGTAGGGAAAGCTACCAGTTGTAAACCAGAATGCTACCAGTTTGTGTTTCAGCCCAACTAGTTCACGTTGTATCCTTTTTCAAAGTTGACGACTGGTATTTTTAACATGGCGGTGTCATAGGAGAAGTCAATCGTCCGCTCCTGCATCAGCACGCTACCAGTAGAAATACTAGTAGCATCATACCAGTTGACGGGATAGACTGCCTACTCATCCTTCGTGAGAAGCATAAGTATGTCATTTTGCTCGCGGCGCTGCAATAGTGGCAATGATCGACAGAGTAAAGCTTTGGCACGCCAAATCAAGAGATCCAAGTTCGAATCTCAGTGAGCGAATCTTTTTGTATTTTTATTATTTTTTTATTTATATCTCTTGTAATTTTTAAATTTATTGTTTTATTTAAAAAGAAAAAAAATTATTTCTTTTAATTTTTTATGGTATTTGAGTATTACGTTTTTTTCCAAATGAAATTAAATTTATGTACAATTTTTATTTTATATTTAAATTTAAATTGAAATAATTATTTCAAATTAATTTACTTACTTTACTTTGACAACCTCCACGCGCACTCGAACCTGAGATCTCAGAACCAGAATCGGTAGTATTCGCTCGACGCCACAGCCGACATTTGTGATGAAAGCAATTAACCGCATTTTAGTTTTGGTTGTCGCTATTCAAAGACAGATGTCGCTGATCGCATAAGTTGTTCGAAATCGCCGTACTAGTTAAGGAACTAGAATTTATACTGACTGGTTTGGCATTTCACTGCGGAGAACTGGTATAATTATAGTCCATTACGAACTGATATGACTTCCCCATTTAATAGCAGATTTCGAACTATAATTTCTAAAAACTAGTTAACTTTTTCTATCAAGAACTAGTATAATTATGGTTCATAATGAACTGGTATGACTTTTATCCTTAAATAATAGTTCATGAACTGGAATTCGTGCATACTGGTTCAGATTTTCACTGCAGGATACATACACACATACATACTTACTTATGTATGTATGTACCTGTGTATGTTTAAAATTATGTATGTGGGGTGTGAGAACTTGGAGGGCTGACATATTAAGGTTATGCAGCCAATTCAGAGAAGGAAAGGCGTGAAACAGGAGTCGAGGTTAAATATGAACGTAGTAAAATTTAAGTGTTGCTTTTGGTGTTTACCTTGAGTATACTTGTAAGGGTTTTTAAGTCGTTAGGCGCTGTAGGGGAAAAGGAGAAAAGCGAAAGTATAAATGCAAGATATGTACATATGTATGCATATGTAGGTACTAGGGCATTCAATCCCGGGATTCCGGGATCCCGGACACTTTTCCATGTCCCGAAATCCCGGGATTACAGCTCCGGGATCCCGAGATTTTTACTGATTCATTTACAGAATGAAAGAGATGTTGAAAACGAAAAAAAGAATTTATTTGACTTGAAACACGAGAAATACAGAACACTAAAATTTGGATTCAAAGTGAACTTGAGTCATTTGCACTTGGAAGACAATTTCAGGAACTGCCTGAATAACTGTACTTGTTCAAATATTTTGTACAATAACTGTGTAATACCGAAAAATCTGGTAGCAATTCAAAACACAAGCTTTTACAGTGTGGCAGAAATGTTCCTCATTTTCTTTGTTGGCCTTTTTTGGAAAAGGATTTCTGTAAATATGAGTAAATGTTTTTGACAAGTAATATAGATATTTTAGAATGAAATTTATTTAAACATCAAATTACATACTCTTTTACTAAGGGGCATTATGCTCCCCTAAGACCAAATGTGTTGACAATGAATCTGTGTGGTTTGAAAAAGGCGAACCTACTGTAAAATTCAAAAAGTTATTATGAAGCCGAAATCCCGAAAAATCTCGGGATCCCGGGATTAGAATTTTTACCTCCCGAAATCCCGGGATTGTTAAAATGCTTCGGGATTGAATGCTCTAGTAGGTACGTATGAACATACATACATTTACCGTCCTTTTAATTGATATTCACATTTTTATAACCTAACGCGCTTCCGAACAAGGGTATTATAACTTTGTTCAAATAACGGTTCTTTGTAACAGCCTAAAGGAATCAAGTAAGATATATGCATACATATGTATACCATAATGCTTAGAACGAAAAGAGAAATCGGGTAAGACGTGACTGTCAGTGAAAGAGATGTACAAAATATGCACTTGCAAAAATATGCAATAACAAACTGCCGAAAATTTTTCAAATCGGGAAGTAAACACGCCCACCCAATATAATTTAATTTGGAAAAATACGAAATCTTCATTAAAGCAGTAACGACTGAAGCTAAGCGTACACCAACGCGATTGCGATAGTGGTAGCGATATAGATAGCGATAATTGGGCATGCACACCAACGCGATAGGGATAGAGTTGCGATTGTACAGTATGTAGAAAAGTGCGATTCATAAAACGTCGCGAAGTGGCATTTTCGGCGAGATGGCAACGTTGCGAACAAAGTTGTATGAATGACCTATCGCAACTCCAGATTGCAAATGTTTTTTAAAACTGCCACGCGTAAGTGTAATAGAAAAGTGTTTTTCAATTATATTTCGAAGTAGCCTTAACTAATATACTTTTTCTTGAAGTATTCGAAAACAATAAAGAACATGTGTTTTGCGACTTTGACTTCTAAATGATTGCCAGCTCAAATAATATGGTAATGGTGCAATTTTGTCGCAAGAAAGTTTACATACAAAAGTAATCAGCTGTGTCGCAAGGTGGCGAATTTTTCAGTAAATGAAACACCTGGAACAACTTTGAATCCTTAAAGTTAATTTACGAAATATATGTAAATAAATTTTTGGTACTTTCCACTTTCGTTGAACTTAATTCCAATTTCATCTAAACTTTATCTTTCTTTCTTAAAATTTTATAATTTTATTTAATTTTAAACATATGCAATTCGATGATTTTTATCATAGCAAATTAATTTTTCCACGATTTGGTCCATTTTGTTACAATCAACTTGTCAAATTCCATTCACCGTTGAATAAATTACGTTGCGATAGTGCAATTGAATTCAGCATGCTGCGATTGATGCGATAGATCGCGCTTGGTATGCACGCTTCCATTTGGAAACACGTGTTGGGTTCGATTTCTGTCGCTATCGCGCAAGGCTTGAAGCTAATTTACTCAAAATTTATTTATGCAATTCTTTAGCAAACAAATTCGATTTTAAGAAATTTTTGAAAAATGGACGTGACATCGCCCACTTATGACCACATACGTATGTGCATCTCGGTAACCATTCTATTAATTTGTATTAAACTAGGTACAATTATTGATCTTGACACAAAAAAAGGAAGATGTTGAAATTGTTTAAAATTGGACTAAAATAATGGCAAATTTCAGATATACGGGAACTTCGATATTTTAAATTTTATAACGCTAATACATATAGCCCAACATGATACTCACAACAATCTCTTAAAAAGAAGTAAGATTATTATGGAATTTTGGAAAATAGGTGACCCCGTCATTATCCCATTAAGTTTAACTAAATATATTATCGAAAATGATTGAAATAGGCGCAAAACCATCCCTGCTTACGGCAGTTTTGAGAAAGGCGAAAAAACTATATTTAATACCTGCGCCGGGTACAATGTAACAATTCGTATAACAATTCATTTTACTGTAAAGACTTATCCAATTGTATGCCTCTTTACACATACATACATACATATCGTCCCTAAATACGAATAAAGACACGAGCTCAAAAGTTGACCGCGAATAAAGACGCGTAAAAAAACTTGGGCGAAGAAAGACTCTTAGGGCCGTTTTCTCATCTAACCTTTAGTTTACCGGCCACTTTATCGTCCCGATATACGAGTTTTCGTCTTCTCATCAGCGCATTAAATTCTCGAATCGATAAACTGTTGCTCACCCGATGCACCCTTTAAAATTTGTACCCAACTTTAAATTTTGGTTTGGTTTTGGTTCATGAGCCAGCTATATTAGATATTTCAACCAAAGGTTTTGGTTTTTGCTAACAGTTGCTCTTGCTCTATATTTGCTTATGTTGCATTGCCAACCTTTGAAATTATATGACGAATGTAGTGAAGTTTCACTCTCGGAACTGTAGTGAAGTTTCACTCTACGAAATAACAAATTTATTTTTACCGGTAAGATAAGAAAATTAAAACACTTTAAAGTGAGGAACAATTTATCTGCCCTGTTAGTAAAGGCAACTTTACTGCTTACATTAGAAAATGGCCCTAAGGGCCGTTTTCTAATGTAAGCAGTAAAGTTTCCTTTACTAAGGGCCGTTTTCTCATCTAACCTTTAGTTTACCGGCCACTTTATCGTCCCGATATACGAGTTTTCGTTTTCTCATCAGCGCATTAAATTCTCGAATCGATAAACTGTTGCTCACCCGATGCAACCTTTAAAATTTGTACCCAACTTTAAATTTTGGTTTGGTTTTGGTTCATGAGCCAGCTATATTAGATATTTCAACCAAAGGTTTTGGTTTTTGCTAACAGTTGCTCTTGCTCTATATTTGCTTATGTTGCATTGCCAACCTTTGAAATTATATGACGAATGTAGTGAAGTTTCACTCTCGGAACTGTAGTGAAGTTTCACTCTACGAAATAACAAATTTATTTTTACCGGTAAGATAAGAAAATTAAAACACTTTAAAGTGAGGAACAATTTATCTGCCCTGTTAGTAAAGGCAACTTTACTGCTTACATTAGAAAATGGCCCTAACAGATAAATTATTCCTCACTTTAAAGTGTTTTCGTTTTCTTTTCTTACCGGTAAAAATAAATTTGTTATTCCGTAGAGTGAAACTTCACTACATTTCCGAGAGTGAAACTTCACTACATTCGTCATTAAATTTCAAAGGTTGGCAATGCAACATAAGCAAATATAGAGCAAGAGCAACTGTTAGCAAAAACCAAACCCTTGGTTGAAATATCTAATATGTATATCTGACTCATGAACCAAAACCAAACCCAAATTTAGAGTTGGGTACAAATTTTTAAAGGTTGCATCGGGTGAGCAACAATTTATCGATTTGAGAAATTAATGCGCTAATGAGAAAACGAAAACTCGTATATCGAGACGATAAAGTGGCCGGTAATCTAAAGGTTAGATGAGAAAACGGCCCTTAATATAGGTGACGGCAAAGAAAGACGCGTTAGCCTCTTTTACGGTAAAGAAAGAGACATAAACTTATTTTCGAGGTAAACTATGTTTACAGTGTAACAGTGTACGAATTCTCCGAAGAGTTTTTCCGGAATGATGTTGAATCCATGTTTACGCGTCTTTCTTCGCCGCAGTTTTTTTCAAGCGTCTTTTTTCGTGAATTTTTTAACGCGTCCTTTTCCGCTGCCAAAACACTACGTCGGAGATACTCGCGCTGCGACCTAAGAAGATATATTGTGCTAAATCCTAATTGTAATCAATCCATGCTTAGGCTATTTAAAAAGCGCAGCTCTTTGGATGATGCCACGTGCCAAATTTTAGATGCAGAAGACAATCGTTCTCCAAGGTGTATCAATCTACGATTCATGCTTCGTGAGCAGGCACTTAGAATATACCCTGGGGTTTCCTCCACCAGCCCACAAAACCTACAGTCCATTCCTACAAAAGGACCCATTTAATTCAAATATTTAGTACGTTAACTTGCAGTGTGATGTCACGTAGTCAGTAAGAGTTCTAAGTTCAAGGTGTCTTTCGGAGTTCCTCCTGGAAGGAGTTATGAATCTCTTCGATTGTCTTATTCCCTTTGACTTCGGCCAGTTGGCAGAAAACAGAGAGTTTTCCCAGCTAGCTCCTAAGTGGATCTGCATTGTATCCTTTATGTGCATGTACCACAGAATAACTCGCAAGCGTATTTGGTCTCCATGCTTTGCGAGGCAGTCAGCCTATTCGTTACCTTCATATTCTTCATGTCCTGGAACCCACCATAGCGTTACGCTATTGTAGGCTCACAGATGGTTCAAGAGTTCATCAACCTTTATGAGTCCAAGGCAAAGGTCATAGTGACGCGACAAAGAGAGCGACAAGACATTTTTGGATAGCGACAAAAACCAACCTTTATTTTTGAATGTGGCAGGATACAGTGAAGCAAAAAGCGAAGAAATCGACAAAGAGCATAGCGTCGAAAACAAAAAAAGTGTTGCTTCACTATGTTTTGACGTTTCTTGTCTCTTTCTTCGCTATTATCGGAAAATGTCTTGTCGCTCCCTTTGCCGCGACACTATGTTCTTTGCCTAAGGCCTTTAACGCCGCCTGAATATCCGACATAATATTTATTCTGGCCTCATTTGCCTTCTACAATGGCATTGGCGAACACAGACTTTGATTGCGAAGACCTCCGCCTGGAATATGGTTGGGTACGAGTCCATTGGCCGAATTTTCTGGAATCTTGGTGTCAGTACGCCATAAAGTATATGTGGGTGTTCATATATTATTATATATATATATTTTACATGTATGCGGCCGCTTGTATACGGACGTGCCGGTGAAATATTCGTGTGAAAAAGGTTGCTAAAATGTTTGGAGATACATACGTATTTTCTATTTTTTCGCAAATAACTTTTACTAATTATCACGGAACCTACCAAAATCCAATCAAGCTCATGTGTGGCAACACTGGCCGGGTATTTAATGTTCGGCTTCGTCCGAACTTAAGCCTGCTATACACTTCAATGCGAGCGTGAGCGTGAGGTTTTTATTTTGACCAATATCTTCGTTATTACTTAACTTTTTGCAACGGTTGATATATCAAAAGATAGGGAATTAAAATATCTTTCAGAATCATAGAATAAAAACTAATTTAAAATGTGTGTATGAAATCGATTTAACAAATCTTTTATTTTAAAAATGAGATCTTGTTATAATATAGTTTTAAAACCAAAAATGAATATAATACCTTAAAAGCGTAATAATAAATAACACAAATCACTTATATAATAGTGATGTACAAACAATTTTCTTTAAAAATACGCATACTTTTTAGAAGTATTTGTTTCCACACATTTTGCAATAGGACTGCGCAATTATTAAATTTATTATAACTCATATTAATTGATTAATCGCACAATCCGCTTTCAAGAGCTCGGCGCTAAAAGAAAAATAAAAACCTATAATAAGGCGAGATCAGCTATTTCCACGATTTTTTAAAACCACCTGTGTCTGAATTAATTACATTTCTATTGTCATATATTGAACTATTCAACCTTGATAGCATACTGTTTGATATTGGAAACGCTTTGCAGCAGTCTTTATATAACACTTTGTTCGAACTATTGAATTAAGTAAGGCTTTCCAACCTCCTCCTATTTCGAATCTTAGTTTTTGTTGAATTCATTACGGAAAAACGCGCTCAACAGAGCATGAGAGTGCGGAAAGGATAATAATATGAATTTACTTATATTTCCAAACATTTTATTGCCTGTTGCGGTTTTCACTCCGTAAGCAATTATCCAAAATTGTTCAGAGTCAGATGGAATGGTCATGAGAAGAGCTATTAAATGGGAAAGTTAAAAGATTTAAATATTCAGTTTCCGCTGCTATTATTGCCTTCAAAGTCAAATAGTGAATTGGCAGGTCCCTGAAACTCGCCCTCTTGTGATTCACACACTTTTATGGTGACAGAATCAAAGCTTTTTTAAAATTATTTAATTGACTAGGTAATCGTTTCAAAAGTTTTCGATCAGGGTGATTAAACATTTTTGACAGTGTTTTAATATGCTTTTTAAGTCAAGATTATCACGCATTGCAATAGCCTCTTCTGTAAAATTCTCGTGGAAAACTCAGTTCTGTATATTTTTATAATTGGAAAAAATGTATTAGAAGGGGAAAAATCGCCAAAAATCGCCAATGGCGATTTCCTAAATTTTTACGCGCAAATATCCAAAAAAATCGCCAAATCTGGACACTCTGGTTAATACACATATGAAGAACGTGTGCGATATGTACACAAAAAGTGTTTTATGTATGTATATATGATACCCAGTAGAAATTTGATGCATACGACATCGCTGTTGGTGGCATGAGCTTGCTGCTGTGTATACATGCCAGTATAAATTAACCTTCATTTCCATTTAACACGCGTGGTTTCTCAGAGCGTATGCGTACTCTAACCATACACTTGCACTACTGCTGTATGCATATGGCTGTACTAATTTTTCAAACATACAAAAATGCATTAATGGAACAGTATTAAAGCATTCTTTCAGAATATGTATCCCCATATGTAAATGCTACTTCTCTGATACATTTTAATATACGGGGACATACAAAAAAGTAGCATTTACATATGCAAATGCTTATCTTATAAAAGCCCGTTAGTGCTGAAAATAGTACCGCACAACACGTCCGTTCACTAAAATTTTTGTACAAGACTGAGAATATTACAAAAATTCTACTTCAAATTTATCTAGAAATGTACTTAAAACAACAACAACGTACGTTCGCTTGCAGTTCGCTAGAATTTGAATTTATTTGTGGAAATTCATGACTACGCATGAATTGTTCACACCAATTCACTCATATAGCAAGTATTCTTCATGAATGCATACAAGCGATTTCTACTGGGTATGCACATATGTATGTATACGTGAACACTCGCTGAATTTGTGTCTGTTTTTTTTTATGTACCTATATGACCGAATTGTAAAAGCGAACAGCAAAATTTGTGGAAACTTTTACCTCAATTGTACACAAACATGTATTTGCATAAATATTGGGTCATATGAGAAGTCTCCGTGAATTTTTGGGTACATTAAAAAAAAAAATTTACAATGAATTTCAGCCAATTAGCTATTGGGTATTATTAGTTATGTTTGGGACTCGGAATCTCATGCAAATGCATGTTTTTATTAAGCATCTTCAAATGGAAATGGTTAAGTTATCTTTACGAATCATGAAATTAAAATAGCATCCAATCATTAGTGCATATTTTTGCATATTTTGCAGTAAATGCATGATTTTGCATATTTTGCAAAAGGTACCTAATTTTGCATATTTCTTGCGCATATTTTAGTATACTTTAAAATAAATGCATATGGTTTTTGCATATTTTTGTTTTTTTTTTATTTACAACCATTGAAATTTAGTGCGAAATCTCTGTAAAAAAATTCCCATTGACAAAAAAATCAATACGAAATTACCCTAATATGGGTCCTGGGACATATATGGAAACGAGATAAGGGCTCTCTTAGGAATGAGCAAAGAAGATACCTACAAACTTACTACAGTATGCACAGGGCACTGGCCCTTTGGGGTACATGTCGAAAGGTGGATTACCCTTCAAAGGGCTCTGTCGTAGTTGTGATGCCCCTTGATCAAAACAGACAGTTGAACACTTCCTGTGCCTTCGCAAGGATGAGGCTAAACACCGCCAAATGGCTGAAGGTTGCATGAGTTGTGGAATAAAAATGGCAAACTTTCTCAAACTATTAAACTGTCAATGTTTCTACTTACACAAGATTGTAACTGATTCCGCTTATAAACTAATCTATATTTCATTATAAACTAATCTAATCGTTGTTCGGGGTTAACTAAAAAACTACTGCATAGATTTCAGTCAAATTTTCAGAGGTTATACCTGGCATATATGGTTCTATTGTAGGCTACCAGAAAACCCGCTAGGTGGCGCTGGGGTCGAGTTATTTATAAAAGTCGTATTTATGAAATTCGAAACGTGTGCTACTTCCATGATGAGAAATACGTATGCGAAAAATAGACCAGATAGGTGCCGCTGGAGTCGAGTTATATATAAAAATCGAATTTACGAACTGAGTTCTTTTAAATTCAAAATGTAAGCTACCAGCATGATGGCAAACATGTTTACCAAAAATAGACCCGCTAGGTGGCGCTGGAGTGGAGTTATTTATAAAAGTCGTATTTATGAACCGATTTCGTTGAAACTAAAAGTATAAGCTACCTGCATGATGAAAAAAACATTTGCGAAAAACGGACCCGATAAAAGCCTATTTATGAACCGATTTTGTTAATGCGAATTCGAAACGTTTATTACTTTCATGATGATTTTTTTTTTCATTCTAAACATATATATATGTATGTACATTAGACTGCATCACTCCCCATACAAAAAAAAAATCTGTACTATTTTTCCATTAGAGTTATAAAATCTATTATATTTTAAGACGTCCATCAAAATATTTCGGAAAAATATTAAGATTTAAGTGAGCTGGACCGGTTTGAAAATACCTCTATAAATGGAGTTTTTTATGAATGAAGTTTCTTAAAGATTTTTTTGAAAAAATCCCCTCAAATTACAAAACGGTTTAAGCTTAAAAAATTTGCATAAAAATAAAAAAAAAAATAAAAAAAATTTTAACGGAATCGTAATAATGAGTTTTTTGATGCTGTTTTTTTTAACTTTTTTCAAAGATTGGTATAAGAAAAACTTGAATAACTGAACCTAAACTCTTCCGACTTAGACTTTTGAGGTGTCATTAGAAAGGTATTTTCTCACCCTTTTTATTTCTTTGCAAATAAACTTATTCAAAGTATGAAAGAGAAAGGTAGGATGAACGAACATCATTCAAAGTTGAATTAAGATGTGCTGCTATTTGAAAAAAAGGGACACGAATGACTTTTTTTGACAGAAGTAGAAACAGTGTAATATCTTTCTACTGAGTTCCCACAAGTCTAACTCAGAATAGTTTCGGCCCAGTTATTCAAGTTTTTCGTAAATCAATCTTTGGAAAAAGTAAAAAAACAGCATCAAAAACCTCATTCTTACGATTCCGTTGATAAGATTTTTAAATATTTTTATGCAGATTTTTTAAGCTTAATCTGTTTTGTCATCTGAGGGGACCCTTTTCAAAAAGTTTGTATTTTTAGTATTTTTATTCATAGAAAACTCCATTTTTGGAGGCATTTTCAAATCGGTCCAGCTCACTTAAATCTTAATATTTTTCCGAAATATTTTGGTGGACGTCTTAAAATATTATAAATTTTGTAATCCCGGCGGAAAAACCGCCACTTTTTTTGGTGATGCAGTCTAATACATACATAAAATGATACCCGTTTTCGTTGTTCAGACTAAACTAAAAAACTAAACTCAAAGTGTCGGAAGTTATAACTTGTACACTGAGGGGAAAAAATATTAAAATCAAATAGAAACGTAATTGATCTTACTATAAACGTCAACGAAAGTATTGTATATTGGTAAATATTCAATTCAATTACGCGCATATTAAAATGACCGCGTTCGTACTGAGAAAGCATCCTTGAAGTGAATAATCAAGACAAAAACTAAAAAAAAAAATTAATTTGCATGTTGCCTGTAGTGGAATCGAACCCGACCATCTTCGGATATCAACAACTTGTGCCAAGCATCTTTGCGCACTCAGCTACACCCAGACATATAAATTTGCTTTCAAATATTGAATATCCATCAACACCGCATCACGCGATTTGTACGGATAAACATGTATGTACTTTGTATGTATGTGCGTGTTGTCACCGCTCTCCGAGCGGCGCTCTGTATGCTTGGGGTGCGTACTCTGTAGGATCTCGGAATAGACTTAGAGCACAAACTAGACTGCAAGTGATTGTAACTAGTCCAAAGTTTGGTCCAACAACATGTAAAATTCTATTTACATTTAACATTGTATGTCCTCGCCTCGGACCAATTATCCGCTTCTGCATTACATTGTAACCAATTTTGGGGGGGGAACAAAAACAAAAATAAAACTTGCGCCAGCTGCGTTTCGAACCGGGGTTCTCAGATTTTCTAAGCGGATACTCTCTCTGCATGCCCACGTCGCACATGAAAATTTGTTGACTAAGTGCCTACATATCGGCATGTCGTTAATTGTACCCGTTGTCCGCTACTGCATGACATTGTAACCAGTTTTAGATCAAAACTCATACCTTATGCAATACTTTCGGACCACTTTTAGTACAATTCACCTGTTTTACATTACATTGCTTTATATTTTTGGACTATCTTTGGTCTAGATACAAAGCTACTATACCTACGACTATATTTTTCGAGAAATTAGACCAATCTCTCCTTCAGGGTATGTACACTTACATATACATACTCAGATGTGAACATTCAAATACGTGCGTAATAAATTTTGTATGAAAATATTATTTTTAAATACGAACATTTTTAAACGATAATGAAATATGAAGTATTCATTTTCACTATGCATTATTTCCCTCAGTGTATATATTCCTATTATAGCCTATTAGACAGCACGCTGGTGGCGCTGGAGTAGAGTTGCTTATAAGCAGGGAACTGCCTTTCTTTCTGCTAAAGAGATAGAGTATATTCGATTAATAATGTCCACGATTTAGCTTTCCCTGATTCCATATATACACATTTGATGTTGCCTTTTTTAAGATATTTGNCACGTCGCACATGAAAATTTGTTGACTAAGTGCCTACATATCGGCATGTCGTTAATTGTACCCGTTGTCCGCTACTGCATGACATTGTAACCAGTTTTAGATCAAAACTCATACCTTATGCAATACTTTCGGACCACTTTTAGTACAATTCACCTGTTTTACATTACATTGCTTTATATTTTTGGACTATCTTTGGTCTAGATACAAAGCTACTATACCTACGACTATATTTTTCGAGAAATTAGACCAATCTCTCCTTCAGGGTATGTACACTTACATATACATACTCAGATGTGAACATTCAAATACGTGCGTAATAAATTTTGTATGAAAATATTATTTTTAAATACGAACATTTTTAAACGATAATGAAATATGAAGTATTCATTTTCACTATGCATTATTTCCCTCAGTGTATATATTCCTATTATAGCCTATTAGACAGCACGCTGGTGGCGCTGGAGTAGAGTTGCTTATAAGCAGGGAACTGCCTTTCTTTCTGCTAAAGAGATAGAGTATATTCGATTAATAATGTCCACGATTTAGCTTTCCCTGATTCCATATATACACATTTGATGTTGCCTTTTTTAAGATATTTGCCTTTTTTTGCCTTTTCTACCTTTAAAAAAGTATATCATTTTTTTTTAAGATTAAAAAATATACACATGCCCATGCGGCTTATAGAAGCGCGGGGACCTCTTGCCAAATTGGTGTTGGAAAACTTTAAAGCCGTTTTCTCAGGTAACGTAGGCTTGGAGACAATAAGGGGTGTGGATAAAATTGTAAAGGGCGAGGAAAACGCCCTTTTTCCTGATAATATGAAGGTTTTAAACGTTCCATATTTAAATTGGGCTCCACTTCTATCAACTTAAGTCGAGCGGCCATTTGGACATTCAAGGCTTTTCTTCGCGAAAATCGAATGGAAATGCTGCCAGAAAACTTCAAAATGAATCTTGTGGTTCAATGTTACTACAACTATACAGATTAAAGTTTTATGAGTTAGAAACTCGAAAGGATAAAATAGTCAAAGATTCAAAGTACAAATTTTTCATATAATGAAACTAGTTCATAGTTTTTCTCTTTTTACTTGTAATATAAACATTTCTAAAATAAATGTATTTTTTGATTGTTCTTCGTATTTTCTGTCTTTTTTTAGTGCCTTATTTTGCTTTTTTTGCAATACCTAGTGCCTTTTCCTGCCTTTTTCGCTATTTTATTTTGCCTTTTCCAGCCTATTTCGTTATTTTATTTTGCCTTTTTTATAGGTTTTTAGGTCCTAAAAATCCGTTCCCTGTACATATTATTACATACATACAGTATTGAACATATCACTTTGGACCAAATTCAAAATGATATTGTTTTCCTCGTATCTTTATTTATTAATATATAAGATTTTTTAATTAAAATAGCATATCAAAGTAAGCTTAAAGTTTTGTAGAACACTGAAAATTCATCAAAAATTCATCAAAATTTCAAACTTTTTTTTATACCCTATTCAAATTTCAAGTGGCTAAAAATGACGATTTATTTTTTATATTTTTTTTGCCGAAGGTGTTGCGGTTTTCTCCATATAAAAATAAATTGTGTTAATTCGTTATATGGAAGCAAATGCGTCAAGAGAAATTCTAAAAAATCAACGGTAATTTTTAGCTACTTGAATCTTGCATGTTTTTACACTGACGGTGGCAATTATGTAAATGTGTAAATTCTTGAAAGTAGATGTAAGGAAAATTTTTAATTGTGTCCCGGTTAAAATGAGTGAATTACACGAACAATCCAAAACGCGATTGTTTCCCATATGAGGCATTCCACACTATTTCAATTGGTGAAAAACTACTTTTGCTCGATTTTCAGATATGTTGCAGAGGAGGTCCTAAAGTGTTTTTAAACGCAAAAAAAATTTTTTTTTTTCAAAAGTTATACAACAACCAAAATATTAGGTGTCTCGCCGTAAGCCATAGTTTATCACATCATAACTCGATAAATATTGGTTTTATCAAAAATATCAATTAGTAATTTTTATTGACAACTAGCCAATGCCCGCTTACTTCGCGGCGCCTGATAAGAACTTTTGCGTTGGCCAATGCAATGTAATTTGAATTTAAAATTTTAATTTTTTTAATTTGTTTATCAGTCACTGCCTTACTAAACAATTAATATCTCAGGCCCTATATCGAGACACCCTTTAAAACTTTGTCAGTTAAATCTTTGATATACACTCTATCACACATATTCTTTGCAGATTTTTAAAAACCTGCAAACATGTTTTTTTAGCAATTTTCTAAATTGTTCATTAACAAACATACGGAAAAGTGGAACTAAAAAACAATAAAAAATCTTTTATAAATCTCTGACTATTTGTCAATAAAAAAGTACTAATTGATTTTTTTGATACAACCAATATTTATCGTGATATAATGCGATAAACAATGGCTTACGGCGAGACACCTAATATTTTGGTTGTTGTATAACTTTAGCAAATTTTTGTTTTTTTTTACAATCCTCGCGTTTTGCCATGTCTTAGAGATATTTCTACGTTATACTCCGTTTATATAAAAATCTAAAAAAAAGCATAATTTTCATTGAAATAGCTTGGAATGCCTCATATACATAAATAAAATTTTCAAGCTTTATAGAGAGCTTTGAAAAATTCTTCAAAATTTTTAACTCTTGCAAAGAATCAAGGCACATAAATACAGGTAGAAGCCAAAATGACGTTGCTCTCATGAGAACCAAACCTTTAAACTTCAACTTGATTTTATTTTATTTCCTATATTTCGTTACGCTTAAAATGTCATGTCGTTTGTTTTTTTTGAATGTTCGTTAAAAACAAATTTTAATTAACATTTGCATTATTGTAGTGTTGTGCGGTTTATACTTAGTGTATGTGTTAAAAATGCAGCACCTGAAGCGTTGTTTTTTATGTGGTGTTAAATATAATGCAGACATCACTAATTTTTTTAACGTGCCTCAATGCCCTTGGCGTAAGGAGCGTTGGGAAAGCAGCTGTGGGGTAGAGCTGCAGCGAAATGCCTTGCTGTGCGTTAAGCATTTTAAAGCAGCAGATTTCATAAATGCACCAGGAGGTACAGGAAAGGCACGTTTGATGCCAAGTGCTCTTCCTATGACCCTTATGCCGGAAAGTCCTTCCAACAACACTGCAACTCATAAATCAAGTTGTGAAAGCTTAATAAATGATCGCGCTTATTTGTGTTCCGTTGTTTTATTGATTGCCCAACGTTATGCCTAGTACATATATCGCTTTATACATACATTTGTATATTATACAAAATTAAAACAGATACTATAAATATAAACTTTCAATGTAAAAACAAATAGAAGAGAACATACAAATTAACAAATTTTAACTAAAGAAAATAAATAAATAAATACAAAACTTCAAATTTTCTTAAAAACGTCAACCAGCGAAATGTAATTTTTTTATTTTTCTTTACACATCTCATTTTTATTTTTACTCTCCCGAAAACTTTGACTTTTGTAGGTTTGATGTCAATTTGGCTTCTACCTGTTTTTATTGTACCATGGCAAAGAATATTAATAAATCAATGCCAGTTTTTAAAAATTGCACTTGTTATATGAAAAAATCCACAAAAGCAAAAAATATTAAAAATCAAAATCAAAATTTAATAGGCTATAAAACTGCGTACCTAAAAATTCTATAAAATTCTATATTTTTGCTCCCCACTGAATATAGAAATTGTGGTTGCTTTATTTACTGACAGAAGGAAAAAGAACTTTGTTTATTCCAAAACACAATTAAACAAATATTTTTACTTATCAAAGCGTCGTCTTTAATAACTGCTTGGCAAATTGGACATGGTGAAGTAATAAAACAGATTTCTCGTTTTATTTTCTGAGATTCGACTGCCTTATAGTCAAATTTTAAATGCAATTTTTCATATAAAACAGTGTCTCAATCTTTCTTCTCGCTCTACTTACTTCGCCCTGTATAATTCCACAATGGGTGGGTTGCATACAATAACACTAGGCATGGGTAACACTGCGCTGTGCGGCGCAATTGCGCTAACACCGTAGCCGGAGTTGCCGCGCCAAAACCAATATATGAAAAGCGCTAGCGCCATTAACACCAAAAAAACACATGACACACACACTATTCGCCTTAATTCTTTGTTTTTGCTTTTGAGTGGTGGGAACGCCAGAAACTTATGTATTTTGGCAAACTTAAAGCTTTTACTCCAGAATGATTAGAATATCGTGGCATTTACTAAATTCCTAGCAATAAATTACGGTTGGCGGTACAAGCGTTGCTCAGCGCCGACAGTTAAGGTAATAATAAATATGACACCACTGTATTGTGTGTTACATTGTATGACAATTGGTACTGTGGTGACACTCAGATAGTGCCGTGTTCAAAACAGTACACTGCGCTATTGCGCTGAGTTAGTGCGCAATGTTGAATTTAGACTCGTCCGAAAAAATTACCGTGTTCCAAAAATCCGAGGCCTTGCAAACATGCTCCTTAGCAAACTTTAATCGCCATGCTTGGTTTTTTTTGCTTATAAACGGCTTCTTACGAGCAACTCGGCCATTAAAGTCATGTTCGCGAAGCACGCGACGGATAGTTTCTGCACTGCATGTTTTCCTAACTCCTGCTGAACATCTACAGCCAACTTTGGAGCCGATAATTGGGATTAATCTTCACTTTTCGAACAATATAACGCTCGTCGGAGTCACTAAAAATTTTGTTTGGGGCACTTCTGCCCTTATTTTCTACTCGATTTTCATATATAAATCGCTCTATGATGTGTTGCACGGTAGAGGCACTAAAGTTCACTATTTCACCAATTTTTCGGACCGATTTACCATTTTTATAATGGTGTAATACCAGTTCTCGTTGCTGTATTGAAGTACGACGACCCGCTTTTTTAATAACGCACTTGTGATCACTTTGATTTGATATAACATAGTAAAAATGATTTGACAATAATCATTAATGTTACTAAGAAACATATACACCAAACTACAGTTAAGGCGTCGAGGCAGTTTTCCGTTATGCGGCGCAGAAATACCTGTATCAAATAAGCTGTGACCTAAATTTTTGTGTCGTAGTTGCGATTTCGCACTTGCAACGCAATTGCATATAGAAATATAAGATCTTTTTATTGTAATATGTGAGATGGAAATAGGGCTTAAGATTTACATTTAAAAATCTTCACTACTTGATTNATATAAGATCTTTTTGTTGTAATATGTGAGATGGAAATAGGGCTTAAGATTTACATTTAAAAATCTTCACTACTTGATTTTGTTTAGAAAATATGACGATTTGAATTTCACTTTGGTTACTGTACCAAATAAGCTGTGATCCACTGTATGTTAGTGTTTGCGCCTTGATATTGCCACACAAAGCGGAGGGACCTACAGTTTTACGCCGACTCCAAACGGCGATTGTATTTTTATGAGAAGCTGTTTTTCATGGCAGAAATCAGTGTTGCCAATTTTGATTTTCAAAAAGCACCAAAATCTTGGAAAAAAGCGTTTTACCACACTAAAAGCACCAAATGGTTTTGAATCAATGGTTGCTTTTTTCATAACAGTTTGTATGTATTTAACAAAAACAAAAAAAAATAACAATATTTACAAGAATGCATACATAAATCAATAATCAAATTTTTTTTTCGCTCATAACGATTGAAATGTGGCTATAATGACTCATGCTTACGACGTAATATCGAAGTACTGCACATTAAAACTGATATATCTCAAGAAAGAAAAATCGAATCCCAACAAATGAAAATCATGCCCTAAGTAGAAATGAGCAAAAAAAGAATCATGTTTTCATTATATAACCTCAAATATCGCCAAAAACCGTGATTTTGCACTTTGAGGTTAGGATATTTTAAAATTCTAGTGCTATAGCAATTTTGCGGCCAGATTTGGATTCAGCACCAAGAAACGATGTGTTTTACTCAGGTGGTACAAAAATAAAAAAAATTTACAAATAATTAGAAAAGAAAAAAAGAAATACTTAACTTACTCGCATATCTACTAGCATTTTCAAGGCGAAGCTTTTTATCAATCATGGTTGTATTTAAGTGTATTTAAGTGCATTTAAATTTTTAGATTTTTGTAAATTCAGTGCTGCCACAGCTTTAAATATTTAAAAATTATTTCAGGTCTTAACAATATCGGAGTAATTTTAGTTCAGAAAAAAAGCACTAAAAAAGGCAATAGGCACTAACTAATTTTTTTAGGCGTTTTCATTTTCAAAAAGCACTAAATCTAGTGCTTAAAGCACCAAGTTGGCAACTATGGGAGAAATGCACCCGGAGGTTTGCCATTGCCTGACGAGGGACGACCGCTGTTAAGAAAAAACCTTTTTCTATATTTTTTGCGATGCTGCTTTGACCAGGGCTTGAACCCAGGCGTTGCGGAGTGGAAGCGCGCACTGCTTACCTCTACACCACAGCGGCCGACTACTTGGACCCATTATTGGCCCATTACTTGGACATTAAAAACCAGTTTCAGAAGTGAACTAGTGTAATTTTATTATTATTCTTTTTTCTAAACGGTTATAATGCCACCAGTTCATAAGTGCGAAAGGAAGAGAGGGGGGCGGGGACGCGAGTGCGCGTCGAACGCGGACCGTCGCGACGCTGGGCACTTTCAAAGTTGTAGACGTACAATCCGTCCACTTAACTTGTTCATGTACTACTTTTTGTCAAATGTAACTGGTTGGCTTACCTATGTGCACTATTTTGCTTTATTACTTAATTGTTAAGTTTAAAAGTTGGTCTTATTGATTAACGAGAAATTAAATAAAGCAGATTTGTGTTTTTTCACATTCAACTGGGAAATAACACAAATTTGCGTTATTGCGGAGAATTCTACTTTGCAAGGGTTATAATCCTTAAGCGCGGCTAATGCAGAAGCAAGCGCAACAGGTGGTGGACCTTACAGAGTGCATGCAAGAAGCTGTTATTGCATTAACTGGACTGAAAACCAGTTCTTCAGGCGGAGGAGGAGTTATGGCTTGTAGTTCAATAATTCAATAATTCAACCAGAAGCTGACATAGATGCGTCCATGGTTACTATGCCCGACAACTCCGTATATCTTTGTGAATTAATTTCCATTGCGCGCTCTTACTCCGCTGCTATAATTGCAAATGCAATAGAATACATCGTTTTATTCAAACAATTTTACTATAAATAACCATTTGATGAGTGCAATAAAATGGGCTCAAAACGGCTAATATTAATTTATGAAATAGCTAAAAAAGCGGCTGCTTTTTTAAACATTTGTTTCCGGCTAAAAGAAATTCAATACGGCTAAGTCAGCTAAACCAGCAGCAGGGTAGACGTGTCTTATATTGTAACGAAGCGTTTTCTGTGAAGGCCCCGAGGCTTCTGTTTTCTATGCTGGGGTATACTCGCCGTGCCCAGGGTCCGTTACAATAAATTTATATTGTGGGGCCTTTGCAAATAGTAATTTATTTATTTATCCTTATTCTCTATAACGTGGAAATTCTTAAGATTGCAAACACAATATGATTAACGGGATGTAAATTCCTAACGGTGCTATTCTGACGGCGCTGCGGTATCGTCGGTTGGTCGCTGTGTGACGCCGGCGCTCTGCTGCTATGTGGCGTCGGCGTTACTATACCGGCGCTCTGCTTCTGTGTGGCGTCGGCGCTCTGCTGCTATGTGACGTAGGCGTTACTATGCCGGCGTTCTGCGTCTGTGCAACGTCGGCGCTCTGCTGCTATGTGACGTCGGCGTTACTATGCCGGCGCTCTGCTTCTGTGTGGCGTCGGCGCTCTGCTGCTATGTGACGTAGGCGTTACTATGCCGGCGTTCTGCGTCTGTGCAACGTCGGCGCTCTGCTGCTATGTGACGTCGGCGTTACTATGCCGGCGCTCTGCTTCTGTGCGACGTCGGCGCTCTGCTTCCATACGACGTCAGTGCTACTGTGTCGGCGCTCTGCTAGTATGTGACGTCGGCGCTACTATGCCGGCGCTCTGCGGATGTACGACGTTGGCTCTCTGCTGCTACGTGACGTCGGCGTTCTACTATGCCAGCGCACTGTTGCCCCACGATCGGGCGTCGCTGTCACGCGTGTTCGCGGTGGACTGTGGCGTGGCGGCGCTCTACCCTTGAATAGCCAAGCCTTGTATAGTCGCCTATGTACAAGTCGAGAGCTATTCTCTAGTAGCTGTGCGTTCACGACCACGGCTCCGCTACTGACGCGTAGACTCTGGGCGACGTTGACGCTCCCTGTTGGTGCGCGGCTGCTGGGTGACTTCGGCGTTACTATGCCGGCGCTCTGCGGATTTACGACGTCGGCTCTCTGCTGCGTTGCGAGCGGACGTCGCCGTTACGCGTGTTCGCGGTGGACTGTGGCGTGGCGGCGCTCTACCTTTGAACAGCCAAGCCCTGTATAGTCGCCTATGTACAGGTCATGCGCTATTCATTAGCAGCGGTGCGTTCATGACCACGGCTCCGCTAACGACGCTTAGGTTTTGGGCGACGTCGGTGCACTCCTCTGGGCGGCGTCGGCGCGGGGCTGGTAGGCGAACTGGCGTCGCCGTCGCGCGGCTTCACGGTTGACTGTGGGATGGCGGCGCTCTACCTTTGAATAGCCAGGCCTTGTATAGTCGCCTATGTACAAGTCGAGAGCTATTCTCTAGTAGCTGTGCGTTCACGACCACAGCTCCGTGCTGACTGTCTCGTATGTTGCCAAGTCCCATCTGTTATAGCTGGTGTTCTTCGTGTTGCTGAGTTGTGTGGCTACATGTTGCGTTGCTATGGTGACGGTGTCGCAAAGGAGTGTTGATACGGTCTCTCGTGTTGGTTAGCCGTTTCGATGATGTTGCTGTAGTCGTTATTGTTGCCGGTGTAGTCGTTATTGTTGATGTAGGGGTTTGCGTTCATGTGGGCTAAATTCCGCGGATATTTAGTCCTCACACTTCCCCCCTCTTCGGCGGGCTTAAGGCTTGGGATGTTTCCTCCCTTTTCCGTGTTGCTAAGTTGTTGTGTTTCGGCCGTCTTGTACGCCTTCAGTTCGGCCAGGTTCGCCGTTCTTGTCCTCCCGTCGTCGGTCTTTCGTAGCTCCACGATTACCGGGGAAACGTATCGGAGTATCTGGTAGGGNTCACTTCTCGGGGTTAATGCACAGGTTGGCCCGCTGTAGTCGTTGGAGTACCTCCCGCAAGTGTTCCACGTGTTCGTCGAAGGTGGAGCTTATGACGATTATGTCGTCGAGGTAGGCAAACGCGTAGGGCTCCATTTCCGGGCCAATGACTTGGTCTAACGCTCTCTGGAATGTGGCGGGGGCGAAATGTAGGCTGAAACGTCCCGGTACGGTGAAGGCTGTGTACGGGCGGCTTTTGGGCTCCAGAGGTATCTGCCAGTACCCGTTCTTGAGGTCTAAACTGCTGATGTACTTCGCCTGGCGCAGTTTGTCCAATATGTGCTGTATCCTCGGCAAGGGGTATGCGTCCGGTACTGACCGGGCATTGAGCTGCCGGTAGTCCACGCATAAGCGCCACTTGCCGTTCTTCTTTCGGGCTAGTACGATCGGTGCACTGTGCGTACTGCGAGATGGCTCAATACATCCTTTCTTGAGTAGCTCATCGATTTCCGTGTCGATTACAGATTGCATTGCAGGGTTGCGCGGGAAGTACCGCTGTTTGATGGGGCGTTCGTCAGTCATGATGATCCGGTGCTCTCCCACTGTGGCTACTCCGCTAATAGTCTCGAATTTTTGCAGTTCTTCGGCTAAAAAGTCGCGTATGCGGGCTGCCTCATCTTCGTGGTTGAGGTCCTCGTGTTCAATTCTGTTGACCTTCTCCCTTGCGGACCGTCGTCTTGTATGGCGCCTCCCTTTTCTGCTCCTTGGTGGGCGATGGTTCGTCATGGCGGGTGGTTCGGGGTCCTCGGTGCTTGGTGTTGGCTCGCTTGGTGTCGCCGACGTGGGTTGTATAGGTGGCTCCGTCAATACGACGCGGTGCCCGCCGCAGGACACCGTAGCTCCCATTCCCCCTAGTGTGTCCAGGCCCAAAATGATGTCGTCAATTGCTCC
>NW_016157265.1:319702-338740 GCF_001687245.7 Rhagoletis zephyria | reverse complement strand
TCTCTGCTGCGTTGCGAGCGGGCGTCGCCGTTACGCGTGTTCGCGGTGGACTGTGGCGTGGCGGCGCTCTACCTTTGAACAGCCAAGCCCTGTATAGTCGCCTATGTACAGGTTATGCGCTATTCATTAGCAGCGGTGCGTTCACGACCACGGCTCCGCTAACGACGCTTAGATTTTGGGCGACGTCGGTGCGCTCCTCTGGGCGGCGTCGGCGCGGGGCTGGTAGGCGAACTGGCGTCGCCGTCGCGCGGCTTCACGGTTGACTGTGGGGTGGCGGCGCTCTACCTTTGAATAGCCAGGCTTTGTATAGTCGCCTATGTACAAGTCGAGAGCTATTCTCTAGTAGCTGTGCGTTCACGACCACAGCTCCGTGCTGACTGTCTCGTATGTTGCCAAGTCCCATCTGTTATTGCTGGTGTTCTTCGTGTTGCTGAGTTGTGTGGCTACATGTTGCGTTGCTATGGTGACGGTGTCGCAAAGGAGTGTTGATACGGTCTCTCGTGTTGGTCAGCCGTTTCGATGATGTTGCTGTAGTCGTTGTTGTTGCCGGTGTAGTCGTTATTGTTGGTGTAGGGGTTTGCGTTCGTGTGGGCTAAATTCCGCGGATATTTAGTCCTCACAATATACATATTTATTGCGTATGAAATATTAGAAAATATAATATCCACATCTACATATGTATGTACATATACATATAAGCATGAACATAAGTATGTATTTACTTATTTAATTATCTATATATGTACCAATATAATACGTGAAGGGATTGTTTGTCCAAGTCACCAGACCTGCACCGTTCATACGATTTAAAAAAAAATGAGGTGTCAAATAAAAGGGCTCGGGCTGTAGAAGTGCTATAAGGTTTTACTTTTTCGAAAAGGATTGCCACCTTTTAAAAAACTGAATTCCTAATATTTAAAAAAATAACTTAATTAGTACAATATGGGTATCAATTTAATAGTTTTGAAAAGGTTTTATTTTTTATTACATACAAGGGGGTTGCCACCTGTTTAAAAAAATCAAATTCCATTTCAATTGTGGAAATTAGAAAAGTGAAATATTGGTCACAGTATGGGTGTCGGGCGAGAGATATTTCAGTATTATATACACTCCTTACAACTAGATAAAACTAAAATCAGCTGCCACAATCCCTATTTAAATTTAGCAAGCAGCTTTTCCAAACTATTTGACAACAATCCGTTTTCATATCCATAGTCAGATTAAAGAAATTCAAGATGGTGAATACAAAATGGTGAACAAAAATGCAATAAGTATTTTTTGGAAACTTTGTGCAACTACTTTTTTCAGCCATTTTGATTTTTCCGAATTCGTATTACATTGTCCATGAAGTTTCATTGTTGTTGTGCATGGCGAATACAATATCAGGGTGGGCAAGAAAGGGGCCTTTGGCGCCAGTGTGGGAAAATTTAGCCTCCATGACGAAACGTCCGTCAACAGACTGAAGCTAATCGACTTCGCCGGGCCCGAAACATGGTAGTATGTCGTACTAGGTTCAAGCATAAAAAGATACATTGAGCTACGTGGCTGTCATCAGGTCGAAAAACGAGAAACGAAATCAATTATTTTGTGATATATAGAAGGCATGCTTCCTCTATTTTGTATGTACATACACTCCGAGTGCCAAACAGTCTCCGGACTTTCTTGTTGCAGCCAAGATATGCACCGGCCTCTGTGCAGCAAAAAATGTGTGCCCAAAAACGCAAGGAAATCTTAACGCCGAAAAGCTGCAATCACAGCAGGTGGCCAATGCATTCGCTACTCGACTCTCACACCTGCTGTCAGAGAGCACTCTTCAACAATCCGACATATGCGAGCAGTGGAACCAGGGATGAAAAATGGACATTTCAGATTGTACCTAATATCATAAAATAAATGTACCTAAATGAGACAGATTGTACCTCAAAAAAAGTTACATCATTCATTTGTAGTTTTTTTTTATAAATTCTATTTAAAATATGAATACAAAGGATGGATGTACTTTAAACATGATTAGGTTTTTGTTTTTTTAACTGAGCCTATATCTATAGACTATAGTCTAATGGGAATCGGAGAAGTGTTGTTTTTGTCAAATTTTGACTACTGAATGAAGTATACTTCTTTATCCAGCAACAACACGAAAAGTCTGCTAATTTATCCGATTCCTTTTAATAGGTGCAACAAGTCTAGAGAAAATAATCAAATTGCCGTAAGTAACTTCGAAAGCATTTTAAATATATTTCCAGAAACAAAAAGCGAATATTCGTCAATAATAATAATTGTACCTAAAATCTACTAACTGTACCTAATGTACCTTTAAGTCATCAAACGTCGGAAAAAGGTACAATTGTACCTACTTTTTCATCCCTGAGTGGAACCACATTTCCCGTTCATTAGAGTGACTTATAGAGTGTGGTTTTTGTATGTCGACAGAGAACTTTACTCCCGACAGAGAACTTTACTGCCTACCCAGTCTTGTGCGCTACAGTAATTCGGAATTGGATTTCGATGCCGACATTATTATCGGTGTTATGCTGGTTCCTCACTAAACGAAATTGTCTACTTTCTCGAAATTACAACTTGCAACAGTGACGTGGGTGCCAAGACGCGAATGCTCTGACTCTTTGTTTGATGACAGGAAATACTTCGTCTTATCCTCGTTGATCACCAAACCTAATCGCTTTGCTTCGTTATCCAACTTGGAAAAGGCAGGAGAGACTTCGAGATTTTTGTTACCGATGATGTCGATATCATTGGCATACGTCAGAAATTACACACCCTTGTAAAAAATGGTTCGTGAGTGGGTCAGTTCTGCAGCTCTTATTATCTTAACATTCGCAATATGTGATCCTAAATGCCCTTCTGCTCACGCTTTAGTTTGTGAATGTTTGATTGGTCATATAATAGAAGATCAGAAGAATAATAATAATCATAATCTTCATAATATTATCCAACGTTATCCAAATTGCTCTCGCTGATTTTTGGAAAAGTTTTTCTAAAAACCCGAAGCTGCTCATCTAATTTAGCAAAAAAATGTCTGGAAAATGTGGGTATTGTTAGGTAGATATGTATTTCACTATGGTAGATTCTTAGATATTTGAAAGTTGGAAAAACTCAACGATGAAGCAGGCACATTCTCTTCACTCGCAATATAGTTCGTAGTAGGCTATGGCGACCTCAAGTGAAATTATTTATGATTAAAAGTTAACTATTTCATAATGTTAGGGAATGGTGACAACGGTTTTAAGTTTTCATTCAGGATTTTTTAAACAGCTTTCATGTGATATTTTTATGTTTTCGTTAGGTATGGTTTTTATAATTCTTTCATTGGTATCAGTAGTTTTTTATTATTTTTTTCCATTGCGAAATTTGTATACCAACTCTTCGTTGATAATACGATCACTTCGTTCTTACTTAATTTAAACTGTTCGGCTTTTGGATAAGTGGAAACATAAAAAAATCTCAAGTCAAGCTTTCCCTAACACTTTTCGTTTGGAACCAATTATGTAATATTTCATTTATTTCCAATATTTGCAGTCTTTACTTTTGGATAGGGCATAATCCTATTGAAAATATTTCTAAATCAAGATTTCTCAAATGCCTTTACTTTGGTACCCATATTGCAACATTTCATTTCTTTTACCAATTTGAGTTAATTTTTCAAACAGGTGGCAACACTCCTCAAACATATTTTTGACTGTAGGTCTTTTAAAATATTTCATTTGTTTAATCAATTTAACTGAGTTAAAATTTTCAAATAGGTGGCAACCCTCCTCAAAAGTATTTTTAAAAGTCTTTTCCAAACCTTTTTAATTTGATACTTAGATCAACTAAATTGAGTTTAATTTTCAACAAGGTGGCAACCGTCCTCATACATATTTTCGGCTCGAAGCCTTCTTAAAGATCTAAAGTTTGACACCCAGGTTGCAGTATTTCATTTACTTTATCAGTTTAACTAAGTTGAAATTTTCAAAAAGGTGGCAATTCTTCTCAAAAATATTTCCAGCAGTAATCTTTCTTAAACCTCTTTAACTGAATACCTATAACGTAATATATTATTTAGTTTAGCAATTAAATTGCGCTAAATTCTTTAACAGGTGGCAACCCTCCTTTATAATATTTTCGATTTTAAGCCTTCTTAAAACTTTATAAACTTAATTGAGTTAAAATTTTAAGAAAAAGGTGGCAACCCTCAAAGATATTTCCAATAGTTACTTTTCTTAAGCCTCTTTTTTAATTTGGTACCAATATTGTAATATTTCATTTATTTTTTCAATGTAATTTAGTTAAATTTTCAAACAGGTGGCTCCTCGGCTGAAAGCTTTTTTAAAACTCTTTAGTTTTACACCCACAATTTTCAAAGAGGTGGCAACCCTCCTCAAAAGCACTTCAATCAGTCATCTTTCTTAAACTTCTTTAATGTGATACCCATATTATAATATCGCTAGCTTAGAAAGAAAAGTTGCTAAGTCCCATTTTAAAAATTTTACAGGAGAGGAAAAAATCTTCCTATAGCCATTTTCTTTAACTATTTCGCAAGACTTTGAATCAAACATTTTGCGCGTTTAAAGCAAAGCAAAACTCCATAAGAATCAGAAGGATTCGATATTTATTAAAAGATGTCATATTATTTTGGCCTTATCGGATTTGTGGTGCTTCTTTTGGACTTAGCAAATTTTCCTTTTATTGCTTATGAAGAGTAAAAAATAAATCAAGTACCTTTATAATTTTCGATACGATGCGTATTCAATTTCTCTAGCCTCCTATCAAAATATGAGTTTTCATAAAAAGTGGACTTAGCAACTTTTCACTCTAAGCTAGCGATTTGCCATTTATTTTATCATATTAATTGAGTTTAAAAATTTCAAACGGGTGGTAACCCTCCGAAATTTTTGTGATATCATTGGGCACGTTCAGAAGGCGCAACAGCTCAGTAACTGTAGCGATTGCAACTTCTGAACGCGTTGCTTTGTACTTCTGATCAACTGAACAGTTGCGTGTTAAATGATCGTAATATTTTTCTGATCATTTGAGCCAACGTGTTGTATGTTTTGAATTTGACAGCTATTGTATCAAGCCGTTCAGAAGACACATTACGATCACTTTTTTTTAGCAACGGTTGCGCTCAACTGCTGCGCCTTCTAAACGTACCCATTGATCCTGGTATTATACCGAACAATACAAAAAAAAATTATTCAAATCGGTTCAGCCGTTCCCGAGTTTTGACGAACGTGACATACAAACACAACATTTTTATATACATAGTTATATACATAGATTTTTAAATCAAGATTTGTCAAATGCCTTTAGTTTGGTACCGATATTGTAACATTTCATTTATTTTACAAATTGAATTGAGTTAAGTTTGCAAACAGGTGGCAATATTTCTTTCTTTTGGTTTTCGTTTAGATGGCTGTGGTCAGCGAACCACATTGCCAGATCATTCAATCGATACGTGTCATAAATAAATATAATTCTTAGATATTAGACAACTAATTATACAATACATTTGATTTTCTTTCTTTTTCTTTAAACAAATAATTTGGCATTATATTTAAATAGTTAATTACGAGAAGCAGTAATATGTACATATATCGAGCCCTAACCGCCAAAATAACGTAAGCGACATTTTTTTCAAAATTTTCTTTTTGATGCAGAAATGCATCTAGATGCTCTAGGAATATTTCTGCATCAAAAATAAAATTTTGAAAAAAATGTCGCTTACGTTATTTTGGTGGTTAGGGCTCGATATATTGTATACTTTTTTCGAAACAAGTACAAGATTCAAAATTATTATTATTATTATTATTTTTTTTTATATTTTTTTTTTATTAAATTATACACTGATTTCGTTTTCCTTTATAAAGTCAATAAGCTCAGACCAATACTCTGTTTTTAGTTAACAGAATTTCTTTGATAGATTTGAATTTGGCTAGCAGCCCAAAGCGCACTCTGCTAGCCGTATACTTACGGTGACCATAATAACCAACGTAAAATAAAGGAAATTTTTTTCAAAATGATTTGGGAATACATACACACAGCTTGTATGATAAAAGTACTTTCCCATATCGTAACCGATTTCGAAAAATTAAGCCAAATCCTTTTCAAGGACTTCGCTATCCTTTGCAGCCAAAACGCGTTTACCATAATTCATACTGCACGCCAAAGCAAGCACACAGAGGTACAAAATTGGAATTTAATATTCATAATTCGGAGCCTTGAATTTTCAACCAATTTTTACTAAAAACGAAAAATAAAATATATTTATTGGTGAACATTTTTTGTATAACATTTCAAACATTATTTGTTTGTGTAATTTTTTCGTTTTAAAAGAACCATACAATTGTTTTCAACTAGTTTTTGTTATGTAACATTTATTAACTGAAACAGGAGAATACATTTTCTTCAAAATTGCCACTTGCATTTTGCACCAAAAAATTTATTATCATCAAATAAAAATTCACAAATTAGGCCCAACTGATCTCTTGCAAATATTGTAAGCTTTCATAACAAAAAGGTAATCAAATTAGGTGAAAAATGAAGGCTCCCGGAAACACTGTGCAACAGGGGGTTTATTGTTCACTTTCAGTGGAACTGGAAACTCAGCGTGCAACACGATCCTGGACACAACTTTCTCTGCGCTTGACAGATTGTACAAAGATTACTGATTAAATAGAAACCCTTAAGTTGGGTGCGAAACAAACTGGCGAAGGTTTTCTTTACATTTTATAAGGGACATTTTTATTTTTCATATTCTGTGTTTAAAAATTTACCTCTGAAAAATGCAGAGCTGATTTAAAGGACAGTTTAAGGAATAAAGGACAAAAGGCGTCCTTTATTTTGAAAAATTATAAGGGACAGGGAGATAAAATAAAGGACTGTCCTTTAAAATAAAAGACGGATGGTCACCGTACGTATACTTGTCACAGCTAAAAATAGATAAAGTTTGGATCATAACTTTCAATTACATTACATGATCTACATATATTGGATGAATACGATTTAATTTAATATAAATACTCACAGTCATAACAATGACCAGACATGAGTCTTTTAATGATTTCAACTTTATTTGGTGATAAGGATGTCTTATGAAACCATGGTTTCGATGGCGGTTTCGGAAATATTTCAGCAAAAAATTTACCTTTGTTGCAAGATAATTGTTTATACTCATAAACCCATTCGGCTCGAAGTGAATTATATATTTTAGCCACAGCATCATTGTAGCTATATTTTATGTCGCCAACCGTACCGTGAATCACAGCCAATTTAGCAGCTATATCTGCCTTTTCATTAAGCGAAAAACCTGAGTGACCCGGCACCCAAACAACTTCACATCTATCAATCGATGACCCCTCCATAATACTGTTAATCTGATTCACTGTATGGTTCTTTATAGTATGCTTTTTTAACATGGTGCAACTAGTTTTACTATCGGTAAATATTACTATGTTCTTGAAATTACTCTTGGCAGCCACTAGAACCGCACATTTAATAGCAAGTAGTTCAGCCGATAACGACGATATATTATCATTGATTTTATATAAAAATGATATATTCTTTGACAACATATATGCAGCTATTCCACTTGTGGTCTCATTAACCGAGGCGTCCGTTGCAAAAATTTCAAAATTTCCCCTCTTATATTGATCCAACCTTTCAATACACAATTTTCTAATAACCTCTTTTGAACTATTCGGTTTTGAGTTTGTTAATATACTATCATCAACTAGATACTTTGAACTTCTACAAATTGGGGTGTCACGATCCACCTTGTCAAAAATTTGCTGAAACTTTGAATAGCAATAGCCATAACTTGAATTCAGTAATCTATCCGCAGTAATATCCCTATATAAGGGGTCATTTACCTTCATAACGTTTAGCAATTCTTTAGACGTTAAAAGCAAAGCTCTTTGTTTAGATGGCAGTTCACCTCGAAGTGCATATAAATAATACATGATTTGGGGTTGATGGAGTACATCCCAAACACCGCCGGAGTAATCGATTCTGAAAGGTTTCAATGGTTTTATCAACATATTTTGTCGTTCTAGCGTATTCAAGTTTCGACCTAACAATTGACTTGTATAAATTAAGAGCCGGTCCAGGTGCCAACCCACCATTTACACTAGTCATCATTTTGCCCGCATTTTCGTTTAATGTGCTATCTTTGATAATATTCAAATAATGGTCTTTAACGGTCAGACTGTCGTTTATCCATTTACCCAGGAATTTAATAGATTTTGTTTGTCTAATATTTGTGTCGTTAATTTAAAATTGAATGTTTTTTTGGGAACCTTTTACGAAGTATATACATTGCGTCTTGGTTAGATTAAACTGCAGATTCAATTGGTTACATTTGTCATAAAATAATTTCGATTTCAATGCTAAATTCTGCACCGCACTTTCAAAATCCCTAACGTACGAGACAATTGCGAAATCATCTGCAAATTGGAATATAGACGTGTTTCCATCCTGCAAAGTGTGCAGAGATGCTGTATATATATTAAAAATCAGAGGACTTAAACACGACCCCTGTGGTATACCTCCCGTCACCTCAATAGATTCATTTCCCAACATAAGAATTCTTTTAGAGAAAAAATTCAGTATCCACGATGTCATATCAGTTTGAATTCCACTTCTGGCTAGTATTTGTTGCAACTTTCCCAAGTCCACACAATCTAATGCTTTCGACATGTCCAGTGACAACATAACCACTTTAAGCCCTCTCTTTTTCTTTGATGTTATAAGATGTGTCAATTCGTTTATACACATGGTACCAAATCGATTTTTCGGAAAGGCATAAGTTGTCTGTGGTAATATGTTTAAGTCACTAACGGATTTATCTAATCTACTTTTTATCATCAAATTAATTAACTTAACGCAAACTGGTATTAGTGAGATGGGTCTGAAATTCTCCACAAGATTCTGGTCAAGCCCTCTTTTAGGAATTGGAACCACTATGATTCTTTGCCATTCGTCCATAACGTCATTGTTTAGCCAGCATGAATTAAGCGCCCTCAGAAAAAGTTCACGATTGATACTCGATAATGATTTAAACATATCATACTTTATTCCGTCCATACCCGCTGCAGTAGCTTTCGATTTTTTGTTTAGAACCTCCTCAAGATCATCCAAATCAAATGGAGTAGCATTTCGTTCATTCGTATGTAAAAAATTTATAGGAGAATTAGTAGGTGGTAACTGGCTTTTAAGATGTAATAAATATGCTAAATTTTTAGTAGGTTCCCAGTGTTCACGAGCAGGAGGGTTACTCGCCAGGACCTTGTGGCTACGCACAGATCTCCAAAATTCCCTAGAAGACGAGGCTCTACTTATTTCTGTCAAATGCGCTTCTCTCGAATCCTTTTTTACCTTACTTTTTGCTTTATTCCA
This sequence comes from Rhagoletis zephyria, assembly GCF_001687245.7. NCBI lineage: Eukaryota > Metazoa > Arthropoda > Insecta > Diptera > Tephritidae > Rhagoletis > Rhagoletis zephyria. Next base: position 329,350 of record NW_016157265.1, on the reverse strand, counting down.
TATCTCAGCAGCTTCTTTAAAAAGTACATAATTTTCGTAATTACAACAGCGCGTTTTGATCGTGCTGCACGCATCCTTCTGAAAAGTACATCTAAAGATTCATTCCACCATGGCTTAGGGACAAATCGAGAGCCCACCGGGATCCTAACCGTCGCTGCTGCCATAACTGATCTGAAAGACTCGGTAATATCCTGTGGTTCACCGGACAACCTAATACTAGCTAAATCTTCCAACAATATTTTCTTCGAGCTCACCATCACATATTCCGGCATCTCCACACAATCAATTTTAAAAACTATAGGTTTATGCGGACTTTTACCCAAATAAACGCAAGGTGTATCCCAAGTAAAGTCCGATCTCCCAAAATTCGCATAGGTTAAATCCAACACGCTACTATGATTTACTAAATGGTCCGCAGTTCTGAAAAATGAATGATTCCCGTTATTTAAATAGTACAGAGCTGAAGCTTGTATCATATCACGCAGCATTAAACCTTTCTGTGCATCAATGGTGTCACCAAAACTACGGCAGCGCGCATTGAAGTCACCTCCAATAACTGTATAGGGATTTGGGCTAGCGAATTGAAATATTTGGTTACATATACTCGTGAAATCATCAATTGAAACCTGTAGACCGAAATAATATTGATATTGGGTTTCAGGTTGATGGTTTTAGCCGCAACCACATCAAAAACAGTGTTCATATTGACTTTTTTGAATTTGATATTTTTATGGAGCGCAATGGCCATGCCACCATATCTATCCTACATAAATTTACGTATTAGATTATAGTTCAAAAGTCTAAGTGCAAAATCGTTCTCATTAAAGTAGAAAATTTCTGAAAATAAGGCTACGTCAGTCTTATCGTTGTTCACAAAGTATTCTAGATGGTGTTTATTATGGCTATAGCTCTTAACATTATATTGCAGGAACTTCACCATTACCCAAATCGTTATTTAATATTCTTAAACTTTTTTCTTTAAGTAACATGAACTCGTCTAATAATTCTTCATCCCCTATGCCTTTACACAAACACGCACACATTTTAACCAAGTCATTGATGACTCGCTCTAGCTCAGTAACCCTATGGTTGTTCATCAACATAGTAGTCACCTGGCTAGAATCCTTGTGTTCTACTCTTACCCCTGGTTGCACTGATGTTACTTTGCTCGTGTTCGACTTCGTGTCTTTTTTACCATTTTGCTAGATCTTATCTTGGTTAACGACGTATTCACATCTTCTTGAGTATCCGTCACGTTTTCTCCATTTTCTCCTCCCCATTCGGGAAAATTGTCGTTGTAATCTTCTAATAGTGAAAACCTATGCCCAAGTCCATATTTTTGTCTATACTCGTTGTATTTGATAAATATTCTCCATAGTCAGAATCTTTTGTACTTCTTGACGTTGTATCCATTCAGGGCATGTTGTAGCAAGTGAAGAATGATTAATCACGCCACATAGTAGACATTCAGTGCTTTCGCAATCCCCCACACAACGTGGGGTAACACCGCACTGAAGACATCTAGCTTCCCTAGCTTTACAAAAACTGGCAATGTGGTCCAGCCTACCACATTTACGGCATTGTTTTACCGCAGGTACAAAGTAATCTACTTCACAAATGTATTTGCATAGCCTTATTTCCCTCGGAATATTATTTCCTTTAAAAGCAATTTTAATAAAAGTTGTATTAATGTATTCTTCACCCTCACGCCTGGTCAAACGCTTGACTGACACAACTGGAATACTGCTTTCAATATTGTTCATTATGAATTTTCTTATAATTCCATATTTCTCAACCAACGACCGCGGTATATATGCATTTAAGTTCTTCTTCGTGAAGTCATTATTTTTGATAAAATTATTAGCATTAACACCACTGTCGAATAATAACTTTGCCCGCCCATTTCCTAAAGCTGTTAAATCTTTGAGTCCTATCAAGGAGAGGTCATCGATAATTTCCATAAAAAAACAAATTAGAGAAGATTCGCTTCCTCAAACCATTATTATCCGGTAGCACTTCCAAAAATACAATAAATTTAACTTTGTCTTCCTGCATATAAAAATATGGCTGTTTTTCGACACGTGATAGTAGTGGATGCCTTGCATTATTGAGGTTATATTCTACCGGGGCCTCGCTGTTCGTAAGACTTACCTCTTGCATTAATATTCCCTTAACCGCCATCAATTCATTTTTATTTTTATGATTTTGATTATCAGAATAACTTCCGTCATTATTTTTCCTTTTTTCCCCATGATTATATATTCTTCTGGGAATTCCCCATTTTGCCACTCACAAAATAGAAATCTCACTTAGATTAGGATTAGAAAATGTACACCACAGCAGTGATACAAATATATTATAATAAATTTATAAAGAAACGATTTTATAATGCTTGAAGCTAACGCCCTGGCATACTAACCAGCGTAAAATAAAGGAAATTTTTTTCAAAATGATTTGGGAATACGTACATACAACTTGTATGATAAGAGTACCTTGCTCATATCGTAATTTAAATCAAATATTTACCAGTTAATTATAATATTTAATTGTATAAGTTCACCTGCTGTAGCGAAAAATGAAGCCAAATCCTTTTCAAGGACTTCGCCATCCTTTGCTACCAAAACCGCACCATAATTCATATTGCACGACGAAGCCAACACACAGTAATTCAAAATTGGAACTCAATGTTCATAATCCACTCCAGCCTTCATTTTTCATAAAATTTTTGCTAAAAACAAAAATTTTTTTTTGTTTTTATAACATATTTTTATGTATTTTTTGTTTTGGGGGACCATAAAATGGTTTTCAACTAGTTTTTGTTATGTAACATTTATTAACTGGAACAGGAGAATACATTTTCTTCAAAATTGCTAGTTTTTCTGCATTTTGCAATAAAAAATTTAATATAATCAAATTAAAATTCAGAAATCAGGCTCAACTCGTCTCTTGTAAATATTGTAAGCTTTCATAAAAAAAATAAAAATTATTCAAATTAAGTGAAAAATGAAGTGAATTAGTGCCAGTTTTGAACCACTGTGCAGCAGGGGGTTTATTGTTCTCTTTCAGTAGAACCGACACACAACTTTCCCTGTGCATTATAGATTGTACAAAGATTACCGATTAAATAGAAACCCTTAAGTGGGGTGCGAAACTAAGTGGCGAAAGTTTAAGTTCGCCTTGTGAATTCTTGTTGCTTTTTTCCACTATTTCATTTCGTTAAGCCAACTACAATCAATTAATTAAATAATAACTAATTTCGTACATCCTTTCTATGATAGATTGGGCTCTGGTATTTGCTTTGACGGAACTGATTCCGGATGCAATCGCATACGCTTTAGGCTCGTACTAGAAAGGTCGGAGGCGTTTAAAAATTTACCTCTGAAAAATGCAAAGCCGATTTAAAGGACAGTTTAAGAAATAAAGGACAAAAGGCGTCCATTATTTTGAAAAAAATTATAAAGGACAGGGGGTTAAAATAAAGGACTGTCTTTTAAAATAAATTACGGATGGTCACCGTATCTAGATTGCAATATATTATTTGGTTTATCAATTAAATTGCGCTAAATTTTTAAATAGGTGGCAACCCTCCTTTAAAATATTTTCCACTGTAAGCCTTCTTAAAACTCTTTAGTTTGATACCCACATAGCAATATATCATTTACTTTATCCATTTAACTGAGTTAAAATTTTAAAATAGATGACAACCCTTCTCAAAAATATTTCCAGCAGTTATCTTCCTTAAACCTCTTTAATTTGGAACCCATATTGTAATATTTCATTTATTTTATCGATGTACTTAGTTAAATTTTCAAACAGGTGGCAACCCTCCTCAAACATATTTTCGGCTGTAAAACTTCTCAAGACTAAGTTAAAATTTTCAAGTTGGTGGCAACCCTCGTCAAAAATATTTCCAGCAGTTATCTTTCTTAAACCTCTTTAATTTGATACCCATATTGTAATAATTTATTTATTTTATCAATATAAATGGGTTTAAAAATTTTCAAATAAGTGGTAACCCTCCAATTCTTTGCGATATCATTGGTTCTGGTATTATACCGAACGATACAAAATAAAAAATGTTCAAATCGGTTCAGCCGTTCTCGAGTTTTGACGACCGTGACATACGAACGCAATATTTTTATATATATATACCTTGTTTATACCTACGCAAGAACCGCATTAAGAAAAAACCAATTTGACTTAATACATATTTCTTTCAAGCGTTTATACCTGTGTCTTTACAGCGCACTCTCAGAAACCGTATTCAAAAGTATACAAAATTTTTTGTTTTATTACGATACTTCTTTAATAATTGATTTCCGCGATTGACCGAAGTGAAAGCGAACAATATTTCAAATTTATTTTAATAATAATTCAAATTTAAAACGGGCCTATTTTCACTTTGCGTCGAATGAGTGATGTGTTTATGCCTGTTTTCTAACCGATTTGAGAAATGAAAAACCGATTTGAAATCAAATTCGAGTCAATACACTTTTGAAATTCAGAGCGTATTGAAATTTGGTTTATGCATCCGCTTTGAATCACAGCGAACTGGGTCAAAGCACAGTGTATACAGTGTGCCAAGAATGACATTTCATTTTTCTCATATCCATATTTGACAATTGCTTTAGTGTGTTAGTTAAAATTTTGAAATTTGTTGTCACTTTCTTTAACCTTTTTGGTAGTTTGAAATTTAAATTTTTTTGAAATAGTGCACAGAGGAAAATATTAACAAAAAAGACGTGTTATTTTATGCAAGAGTGCGAAAGGCGGTGACTCCGTGGTCATCGTACCGAACGACGAATATGTAACAAAAAAACAGTAGGAGCTAGCTTGCCACATGTCTTTGTCACCAACAGCACGTATTTGTGAGAATCATTTTTAACACCTCCGACCTTTCTAGTACGAGCCTAAAGCGTATGCGATTGCATCCGGAATCAGTTCCGTCAAAGCAAATACCAGTGCCCAATCTATCATAGAAAGGATGTACGAAATTATTATTATTTAATTAATTAATTGTAGTTGGCTTAACGAAATGAAATAGTGGAAAAAAGCAACAAGAATTCACAAGGCGAACTTAGCACAGTGTAGGCAACTGGCTGAGTCAGTGGGATCGTCGGTTCGAATCCTACTGAAAGAAGTCTGATGAGGAAATGTGGTGATTTCCGAAATAGCTATCACTTCTACCATTTTTTCAAATTATTGTTGCTTTTCCACAATAAGCTTTTCGTTAAAAACGGCCTCAAACTCAATAAAAACTGTTGAATATATATTATTTAATTAAGTAATAGAAATTTATCTTTGCGATTAAAATCAATTTTGATTACAGACCAAAATTTGGGTTTTTTTTAAACATGTGTTATCTGAGGGTTAATTGAAATAAACAAATAACACAAGGACATCAGTTCACGTATGAATGGTCAAATATGGATATTGTCATTACTTGGCACACTGTTTACACTGTGGGTCAAAGCACTTTATGTGTCGGTATAAACAAGGTAATAGATTCGCCATAAAAAGACGTTTGCATTTTTCAACTTTACATTCTACTTTTGGTTGAACGGCCTTTCAACTAATCGCTTTCAACAAAGTTGGTTGCCAGCCAAAATTTAGGCCCAATTTCAGGTGGCCTACTTGAGTAGAGATTGTTGATTAACTTCCAATATACATTTTCAGATCATACATTTAATCTGCACGTGAAAGGACAATAATCTTGATGCAATCTCCTATAAACACTTGGTGTGCGTTAGAACTGATTGTGAGCAAATGTTAGATTCCCCTCACCTATTCGAAAAAAATGCGAGGAGCTAAATTAGACCGGAAAGCTATATACAAATAGAAGCCATGAGCGAATTTATGTATAACTAGTTACATAACGTCGTTTAAAGTGCAAAACCGCGTATCGTCATTCTGCAAAACAGCGTAACTGACATTGGCTGCCAAAAATTGGATTTGCTCACACAAACTCTTGGCTTAATCCTTATCCATTCATACCAGCCAGAAATGCGATTGCTTTATAAAAAAGAGAAACATTTTGAAATATGAATGTTTTTATTCTCTAGAAAATAATTTATGCAACCTCACATACGCGGTTTTGCATTATCTTGATACGCGGTTTTGCATTTTGTTGATATGCGGTTTTGTGCTTTAAACGAAATATGTAGGTTCATAGTAAATTTAACTGGAACAGGTGATGAATCTGGGAACCACTATTTTTGACTCGCTTGTCCCAACAAAAATTAATTATTATAGCATAACTAAACGCATTATATAGCATAACTATAGAATTTCGAAATTAGTCGAACTCCTCAAGGCGATATCTCGAGTAGATTAAAGCATTATTACGCTTACTTGAAATAATTCTTGGCTAAATGCCAGTTAAATTCCAGCGTTTAAACATTCAGAAAAAATGCAACAGTAGTGTCATTTTAGTGAAGGTAAGTGACGTTTTGGGCGCACAATCAAGGAGAAGAGACGATAGCCTCAGGAGACATTCGTGACATGTTGACGTTTGTGTGAAGCGGCCAATTGCACCAACACAGCTCTGAGGTGGCTTGCTCTCTTTATATGTCTGTATGTATCTACTAGGGATGTCTCGAATGTCATATTTTTCACATTCGCGAATGCGAATACGAATTCTCGGAATGCGAATGTGCGAATGCGAATGTTAGGAATAACATTAAAAAAGCTGTAATACACTTAAGTCATCGTTTTTATTACTTAAGAACTTTTTAAATTATTAGAACATTGAACGAGTGCTTAACCTATACAAGTGTTTTAATCTAATAGTCAAAGTTCAAGAGGGACATATTATATTTAAAAAAAAAAGAAGTATATAAGGACGGCTGCACTGAACAATTGCTCACTTGGAACCAGGGTAGCCAACTCATTTTTGCGAATTCCCCGAGTTCGACAAAGAAATTCCCCGATTTTGCCCGAAATTTCGTAAAATTCCCCACCCATCTCCAGATATCATTTCATTTCATTTCATTTATTATTATAAAGAAAATTAGTACAATAAGATCACAAAGATCTTTTTTAGTACAACGGTAACTTAAAATTAAGACAAGAATAAGAGTTGAGAATAAAAAGTGCATAGTACATCATGTCAAACAAAGCCTGACAAATAGCATTAGGCAAAACTTACAAATCTATATAAAACCAAGAGAGGAAGAAAAAAAATAAAAAAATAAAAATAAAATAAATAAATAAATAAATAAATAAATATAAAAAAAAGTCAATAAATAAATAAAAATTAAAAAGAAAACGAACGACATATAATTTTCAATTAGCCTATATCTAAAAACATACACATTTACAATTTATATAGATAGCGAACCTCAGCTGATNTAGGATAAATTTAATCTCTATTAGACAAGGGGCCGTGGTACCTCCCATACAAACGGAATATTTCATACTGCATTTCTCACGAAACATTTTTGATAGATTACTGGAACTTGGTATGAAGATACATAAAATCATTATCTACTCATGGATGAGAGCTGCCACCTTTTAAAAAAATCAAAATTGAACTTTAATTTAGGGAGTTATTTATTTGTAACTTATATTAATATGTCAAGAGGCTTAAAAAAACTGTAGTTCGAATATATTTTGAAAAGGGCTGCCACCTGTTTGAAAAGTCAAATTCAAATTAATTATACGCAAGCTATCTCAAGAATTAAAATATGGTTGTCTAACGAAATATTGTTAAGAAACCTTTAGTTTAAAAGTTTTGAATAATATTTAAGTCTTTCGCAAGGGTTACCACCTTTTTAAAAATTAAATTCAGTTATTCAGTTGATTTATCGGAGTTGATTTGAGATTTACACCTGCACAACTCAGCCCTGGTGTCTCGGAATGAAGCTTTAACGCATAATAATACTGGCAAATCACATCCAATGGGCCAATTGTAACACAGAAGTGTTCGGTATACTCATTGGTGAAACATGTCGAATTAATCTGACATCCACGGCACCTTTTCTAACTTGGCGATTATTCGTAATGACTCCAGCGCCACTTGGCAGCCTTTTGTGGCAATAGTATTTCCAATACATATTTTGAATATTAGCCAAAGTGGATCATAAATAAGATTTTTAGTAATAACTTAACTCCAGCGCCGACTTGCGGGTGAAATTGTGAAACTACACTCAAAAGTATACAAAAAACTTCATTAAAATCGGTCCGGGCATTTAGGAGGATTTCACTCACCATTTTTCTCCATGACTATAAGATTGGTTTCATATATTGCCGCACCAAGTTCCGGTATTCTACCATGAACACTTCCAGAGATATCAAGTAAGAAAAAATCGGTTTGTATAGGAGGTGCCACGCCCCCTTTATATATCGAAATTTGGTACGTCTGAAGCTCTCTTCTTCTTTATTGGCGCTGTAGCCGCCTAAGCGATTTTGGCCGAGTCCAAAACAGCACGCCAGTCATTTCTTTTCTGTGCTAACTGACGCCAATTGAAAATGCCAAGTGAAGCCAAGTCCTTCTCCACCTGGTCTTTCCAACGCAGAGGAGGCCTTCCTCTTCCTCTGTTACCAGCATCGCGGCCCGCGTTGAATATTTTCAGAGCAGGAGCGTTTCTGTCCATCCGAACGACATGGCCAAGCCAGCGGAGCCGCTGAATTTTAATTCGCTGCACTATGTCTATATCGTTGTAAAGCTCATACAGCTCATCGTTAAATCGTCTGCGATATTCGCCATCACCAACGCGTAAAGGTCTGTAAATCTTTCGCATAATCTTTCCCTCGAAAACTTCAGGAGCCGCCTCATCAGATGCTTTCATTGTCCATACCTCCGCGCCATACACCAGCACAGGCATGATGAGTGACCTATAGAGCGTGATCTTTGTACGACGAGAGAGGACTTTCCTTCTCAATTGCCTACTCAGCCCAAAGTAGCACTAGTTGGCAAGAGTGATTCTCCGTTGGATTTCAAGGCTGACATTATTATTGGTGTTAATGCTGGTTCCCAAATAAACGAAGTCGTCTACTTTTTCAAACTTGTAACTGTCAACAGTGACGTGGGTGCCAAGACGCGTATGCTCTGACTGTTTGTGTGCTGACAGGAGATACTTCGTTTTGTCCTCGTTCACCACCAGACCCATTCGCTTTGCTTCTCTATCCAATCCCGAGAAGGCAGAACAGACGTAGTCTTTGTTTTTACCGATAATATCGATGTCGTCGGCATACCCCAGCAGTTGTACGCTCTTGTAAAGTATTGTGCCTGAGCGGTGCAGTTCTGCGGCTCTTATTATCTTCTCCAACATCAGATTAAAGAAATCACACGAAAGGGAGTCCCCTTGTCTGAAACCTCGTTTGGTATCAAACGGCTCGGAGAGGTCCTTTCCTATTCTGACGGAGCTGGTGGTATTGCTCATAGTCATTTCACACAGCCGGATTAGTTTCGCGGCGATACCAAGTTCAGACATCGCGGCATAAAGACTTCTCTTCGTGCTGCCGAAAGCGGCTTCGAAATCGACAAATAGGTGGTGTGTGTCGATCCTATTCTCGGGGGTCTTTTCCAAGATTTGGCGTATTGCGAATACCTGATCTATCGTGGATTTTCTGGGCCTAAAGCGACACTGATAAGGTACAGCAGCTCGTTGACGGTGGGCTTCAGTCTTTCGCACAATACACTCGATA
>NW_016157265.1:319006-319500 GCF_001687245.7 Rhagoletis zephyria | reverse complement strand
GATTGGGCAGAGCACACTTAAATTCCAGTCGTCGGGCATGCGTTCATATTACCATATTCTGCATACGAGCTGATGCATGCATCTCATCAGCTCCTCGCCGNAATTCCGGAGTATTTGGCGCGTATGGCGGGGTCGCCTTTCTTGTGGATAGGGCAGAGCACACTTAAATTCCAGTCGTCGGGCATGCGTTCATCTGACCATATTCTGCATACGAGCTGATGCATGCACCTCATCAGCTCCTCGCCGCCGTACTTGAATAGCTCGGCTGGCAGGCCGTCAGCTCCAGCAGCTTTGTTGTTTTTCAGCCGCGTAATCGCTATTCGTACCTCGTCATAGTCAGGCGGTGGGACAGCTACTCCATCATCATCGACTGGGGACTCGGGTTCGTCTTCCTCACTACTTTCAGCGCTGCTACCATTCAGTAGGTTATAAAAGTGTTCCCTCCACAATTTAAGTATATTCTGGACATCAGTCACTAGGTCGCCATTGTTGTT
>NW_016157265.1:310819-318793 GCF_001687245.7 Rhagoletis zephyria | reverse complement strand
GTTCCCTTTACTTGTCCCACATGGCTCGCGTTGCGCCCGATCGCAGCGTGGCCCTGTAGGCGGCATCTTTTTTCTCTGCGGCTTCTTGACATTCCTCATCGTACCAGTTGTTCTTTCGGGCTCGCTGAAATCCAACTACTTCTTCGGCGGCGGTACTTAATGATCGGGAAATGTGGTTCCACTGCTCGCGTACGTCGGATTGTTGAAGAGTGCTCTCAGAGAGCAGGTGTGTGAGTCGAGTGGCGAATAAATTGGCCGTCTGTTGTGATTGCAGCTTTTCGACGTTAAGCTTTCCTTGCATTGTTGGGCGCACATTTTTTGCTGCACAGAGGCGGGTGCGTATCTTGGCTACAACAAGATAGTGGTCCGAGTCGATGTTTGGCCCTCGGAGTGTACGTACGACTAAAACGCTTGAAGCATGCCTGCCGTCTAGCACAACATGATCGATTTAGTTTCCCGTTTTTCGATCTGGAGACAGCCATGTAGCTTGGTGGATGTTCTTATGCTGGAACCTAGTACTACATATTACCATATTTCGGGCCCCGGCGAAGTCGATCAGCCTCAGTCCGTTATCGGACGTTTCGTCGTGGAGGCTGAATTTTCCGACAGTGGCGCCAAAGATCCCTTCCTTGCCCACCTTGGCATTAAAATCGCCAAGCACGATTTTGACATCGTGTCGGGGGCAGCGCTCATATGTACGTTCCAAGCGCTCATAGAAGAGATCCTTGGACGCCTCATCGTTCTCTTCCGTCGGGGCATGGGCGCAGATGAGCGAGATGTTGAAGAATCTAGCTTTGATGCGGATTGTGGCTAGACGGTCGTCCACCGGGATGAACGCCAGTACTCGGCGACGGGGTCTCTCTCCTACCACGAATCCAACACCGAATTTGCGCTCTTTTACGTGACAACTGTAGTAGACGTTGCAAGGCTTCACGCTTACTTTTCCTTGCCCCGTCCATCGCATTTCTTGTTTGGCGGTGATTTCAGCCTTTGTCTTCCCGAGGACATCAACCGGCCGGGTAAGGGTCCGGATATTTCAGGTGCATACCCTTAAATCATAGTCCTTTATACGTTTGCCGTGGTCCTCATCAGAAAAAGGGGGTATCATCGGAGGCTTTTTCGATTTTTTCATTAGGCGGGGTTTTAACGTGGCGGGACCCAAACCCAGCGCACGCGAAGTTTTACGTCTTCTCACTTTAGCTCGCTCCCAAACAGGTGTTTGGTTGCTACCCAGAGGATACGTGGATATAAATATCCGGACGTTGTGGCTGCGATTTGAACCGTACGCACAAGAATCGGTTCTGGCCACACCCAGGTGAATGGCAGTCAAAAGTTTTCCACTTCTGCGCACGGAACCATCCTCCAACGTCTGAAGCAGGTGTCCGAAATTTCAAAATAATCGGTTCGGCCGTTCTCGAGCTTTGCGAACACATAAAAAACGGCTTTCAAAATATATATTATTATAGATTATAGAGTATGGAAGACTGGTATGAATCGAAATGATTTTGGATGTGAGTTTCAGACGAAAGAGGTTTAAAAAGGTTGCCAACTCTTTAAAAGGTTAAATTCAAACTACAGTGAAACCCGCTTAAGTAAGTAAGTAAGAGGTTTCCATCTATTTAAAAACTCAAATTGAGTTCAGAGCATAAGTTAATTGAAAAAGTATGACAAGTGAGAAGTTTAAGAAAGTTTTTGTTTGAATATATTTTTAAGATGGTTAAACAAATTTTAAACCTCATTTATTTTAATTGAGTTTTCTTGAAATAAATTTTACTCAGTGTAGCACGTAGAAATTTCATACACTCAGCGAAGCGGGTGAGGGCGATCTAGTACAAAAATAAATTGTGTTTTTTCGTTATATGAAAGCAAATACGAAAAAGAAATTTCTAAAAATGCAACAGTAATTTTAAGCCATTTGAAATTTTCTTGTACTAGAATTGAACGAACTGAAATTCCCCACAAAAAAAGGTCCATTCCCCGATTCCCCACGCATACTGAAATTCCTCGCAAATCGGGGAATTCCCCACGAGTTACCTTCCCTGCTTGGAATGCTGGCGGGTGGAGCGCTCAAATAGTTGAGGGCCAGATCTCTCAATTTGTCGTATTTTCGTTTGGTTTTCCACCAATCGAGAGGATTTTCACCGAGATGAGCTCATTTATCTTTAAGATAGGCCTTAAATTGAGCTTTAATTTCATCCTTTTTAATATCTCCAGATTCTACATCCGAGCCTTCGCTTTCGCTGGTGGAATCTAAAATTATTTATAGGTGGCTTATAAGACTTTTACCAATCCCTGTTGAAGGTCCATCAATGTTGCTTGATATAGTACTTAACCGTTTAGCGCCTGAAGCTTACAGCCGGTTGTTGCCGCCACTGTCTAAAATATATTATTTTATACTAGAATAATCTAGTACATTCATTTTTATTTCGATAAATTAAAATGACTTGTCACGAGTCGTAAGACGAGTTCTATAATTGCGCCAATTGTACTTTAGTTAGTTCGTGCAAAAAGTAGCTCAAAAGCAATTAATCAAGATCTCGTCATACGTCCTGGTTTTCATACCTTAAAGTATGTATAATTTAACGATATCATATTCCGCAAATTGATTTAATTTAAGTTTATATCCATAACAGGAATTTTAACATACATAACTCAAAATTTATGTTTATGGAGATTTCATTATGCAAATAATAAGCTTCACTGAAAATAAAATTTCGTAAAAGTGCTACGAAAATCTTTCGTAGTGTTGGTTTTTGTACAATGTACGAAACTTTCGTTCATAATACGAACACATTTTTCGCAACGAAACAAGATTTTACGAACCATACGTAAATATAACGAAAGGACTTTCCTTAGGCATTTTTTCAGTACAATTCACGAAATCTAACGTTTATTTTACGAAACATATTCGTAAAGCACTGAACAAATCTCTGTACGAAAAATTTTGTATATTGTAGGAAGGCATTCGTAATATTTACGTGTGGTTTTAAAATATACGAAATCTACCATTCTGCATTCGTGCAATTTAGTTAATACTTTCGTATAAAGTAACTAATGCAGAAACATGTTTTTTAAATTCGTACAGCATACGAATATTTTCGTACAATATACTTAATTACCGGCAGTTTAATATTTCATCATATTTTTTGCATCGCGTGTCATTGCGGAAATCATTGTTGGCTGCTGTGAAACGTATAATATAATTTTAAACGTTTTAAAAAGGGATTTGCTGGATAAAAAAACAATACAAAATTAAATATTAAAGCTGTGGATATACTATGCTTTTAAGCATACAATGTTTTTAACATCGCCTACGCTGCGCCTTGCGCTGGAATGTGGGACTTGATAAATAGGCAATTTCATCAGTTACCTATCAACAGCAAGCCTAAGCCAGGAGCGCTACTTAATATAATTAAAAGTAAGTACATGTATGAATTTTCACTGAAACTTGCTTTTCAGACGCCTTATAATTTTCCTTTAATTTATAGTCGTCAAGGAAACAAACATCGATGAATGTGCGAATCTTCAAGTGCCTCTACATAAAAATATTATAATATTTAAGAAAGTAAACCAAGTTTTTTTTATATTCTTTCATATTTTATATCTTATTATACTTAGTTTTGTTGAGTTTAATACTTTGCATCAATATACTTTATTGAATGAAGCCTAAGCAATAAAAAAATATGTAGTATAGATCCTATTCGTATGCATATAAATAAAAGACTTAAGTTTTATTATAGGTAAAATAACCTTTTATATTAATTCTAAACTACAGTGTAGTCAGAAAATTCTTCTTTCGTAGAACGTATGATTGCTTTTATTATTAACACTATGAAAACATGACTAAAATTATAGCACAACACTTTCATTAAATTTTAATCAATAATGTTAAGCGTTTTTGCAAAACGGTTTGTTAAACAAAAACGCCTAAAATTAACGATAAAACAAAATAAAAGTGTTGTGTTATAATTCGTAATATGTTTTTTACAGTGTGGAGAATGAAAGCAAAATCGCACATTCTACGAAACAAGCGCAGATTTCACGAAAGTAATTTCGTTATAAATATGAATTATTTCTGTGCATTTTACAAAAATTTCGTAAAAAAATAAAGAAGTAGTACGAAATTCGTTAGTAAATAGTACGAAATTCTTTAGAAAATAGTACTTAATTCTTTAGTAAATAGTGCGAATACATTCGTAAAATGTACTAAAAATCTGATGCCTCATATTTTCGTAGTATGTACGAAAACGGTTTTGTATAATCAACGAAAAGTTTCGTGGCTCAAAATGACGAAAAATTTCGTAAGATTTACACAAGTTTCCGTTATATTTACGCAGATTTTATTTTCAGTGTTGGTAAGGAGAATATGTTCAGTCTTTCCATCTGTCTTTTTGTATACCAAATGTATGAATTGATAAAACTTTGATTGCGTTTTCGCAAAAAATAGAATTTTTGAAATACTTCGTTATATTCATGATAAAACAAATTGAAGGTAAAACAGCTGAGAGGAAGCCTGAACTTTTTTGAAGTCACAAATACAGTTTCACTTTCAGTCTCAAATAAAAGCAAATTTGCATATTTTCATTTATTTGTTTTTTTGTTTTACCTTTATTTTGCATTTGAGTTGCTCTGAAAATTTCAATTTTATGAAGTAGACAAACTTAAAAAAATAAATTGTGGCCGACAAATGGACAGAGTGGTTTTAGCTTAAAATATTTTTATCATGGTTATATTAAACGTGCGATGTGTTGAAGCTATGCAAAATAAAACTTAAATTCACATCCAGCTGGCGTAGTTTTTCGTTCAAAATTCTAAGAAAATCAGGGCGCTTTCGTTCCGTTGCGAAACTGTCTCAACACCGGTTATTGTCCGCACCCTGGTTAGACAGCCTTATAGCCATTTCAACAATATTAGAGTGGACTCTCTGCCCATGTACACATTCGCATTCGCAAATTTGATGCGAATGCGAATGTCGAATGCGAATGTGTAAAATGATGCATAACGAATGCGAATGCAAATGCAAATATTCGCAACATCCCTGGTATGTGCATATGCATATGTATACTTACGCATGTATATATGCACTTACATACTTATGTCGACACTGAGGCAAATGTCAGTCATGTCAGCAACCCAAACATACGATACAGAACATCCGCACACACACTTATCAGTGGGAGGATGCATTGCGCTTTGAATTTGGAAGGATTAAAATGTCGAAGGGTGTACATGTACTTATTCATAAACTAGGCAAAGTGAGACCGATGATAACCCGGTAGTGAATTCACAAAACAAAAGAGTTCAAAACTTTCATCTAATTGGTGTTTTGCGGTCGATTAAAGATAATTATGATCATAGTTGGCTATTTAATTATAAATTTTAGGCCTCTCGTTTTAAAAGAATATCAGATGATATCTAGATTGAAACGGATAATAAGTACTTATGAGTCTCACCAGCTTTGAAGCTGGATTCCTTGCAAGGTCTGTATTTATATTTAAAGACGCATACAAACGTTAATATCGACCCCTTTGCGCAAAATTATCGTATGTTACAAAAACCAAATTTTACGGGAGTGTTTTTTTTTATTTTTCTCTGCTCTGGCTAATTGAGTAAGCTAATTAACCTCAAGCCTTTTTCGTGAAAAATTTTATATATATTTTTTTTGAAATATACATGTTTTTCCGCACATAAGATAATTTTACTCACAAGGTTTTATAAATGTACTCGCCAAATGTGGTACTTACGATAACATTTATAAGAGTTGAAGTTGCACATAAACTGAAACATAGCGGTATTTGTTATTTAATTTGCGAAAAATTAGGAGTTTATTATTTTTTTTTATTTTTAAGTTTTTATATTAACATTAAGCAATAGTAACGTTCAACAAAGATATAGGTTTAATTCAAATTATTATTTTGAAACAGTTTTAATCTTCGTCGTCGCTATCATTTAACAAGTCTTTTAATTTTGATGAATATTTTAAATCTAAATATTCATTGTGATATTTTGATGGTATGCTATTTTTAAAATAAATATTTTGCAAATCATAAATTTTTTTTTGTGGATATGCATAAGGACTTATGGTACACCGTTTCTAGCTTATAAGTAAAACTAGATCGCCCTCACCCGATTCGCTGAGTGTATGAAATTTCTATTCAATGAATTTTTCCCTACTTGAACTTCAACTGACCACGAACCTGACGTGGTGGCGACTAATGGACTTCGGATTCGCATTTAGCGTGTCGAATAACATAGGGATATATAGGTTTGGTTTAATATGCATAAGCTTTCTTTTTTTTGTAAACATGTGTTATGGATTATAGAGTATGGAAGATTGGTATGACGTCCCAAGGATGGTTTATTGGCTGAAAAAATTTCTATATATAAAGGGGGCGTGGCACCTCCTATACAAACCAATTTTTTCTTACTGTATATCTCTGGAAGTGTTCATGGTAGAATACCGGAACTTGGTGCGGCAATATATGAAATCAATCTTATAGTCACGGAGAAAAATGGGGAGTGAAATCCTCCTAAATGCCCGGACCGATTTTAACGAAGTTTTTTGTGTACTTTTGAGTGTAGTTTCACAATTTCACCCGCAAGTCGGCGCTGGAGTTAAGTTATTACTAAAAATCTTTTGATCCAATTTGGCTAATATTCAAAATATGTATTGGCAATACTATTGCCACAATAGGCTGCCAAGTGCCGCTGGAGTCATTACGAATAATCGCCAAGTTAGAAAAGGTGCCGTGGATGTCAGATTAATTCGACCTGTTTCACCAATGAGTATATCGGACGCTTGTGTGTTACAATTGGCCCATTGGATGTGATTTGCCAGTATTATTATGCGTTAAAGCTTCATTCCGAGACACCAGGGCTGAGTTGTGCAGGTGTAAATCTCAAATCAACTCCGATAAATGAACTGAATAACTGAATTTAATTTTTAAAAAGGTGGTAACCCTTGCGAAAGACTTAAATATTATTCAAAACTTTTAAACTAAAGGTTTCTTAACAATATTTCGTTAGACAACCATATTTTAATTCTTGAGATAGCTTGCGTATAATTAATTTGAATTTGACTTTTCAAACAGGTGGCAGCCCTTTTCAAAATATATTCGAACTACAGCTTTTTTAAGGCTCTTGACATATTAATATAAAGTACAAATAAATAAATCCCTAAATTAAAGTTGAATTTGATTTTTTTTTAAAGGTGGCAGCTCTCATCCATGAGTAGATAATGATTTTGTATATCTCCATACCAAGTTCCAGTAATCTATCAAAGATGTTTCGTGAGAAATGCAGTATGAAATATTCCGTTTGTATAGGAGGTAGCACGCCCCCTTGTCTAATCGAGATTAAATTTATCCTATATTTTAAGTTGGGCTAAATGACAGCAGTGTACAAGTTTTAGTAGAACTATCATAATAACCGTACATGAGTTCAATTTTACTTGAGTATTTTGCGAGTGTAGCTTTACGAAGTTTATTTAAGTTTATTTTAATTTTGTTGGGTAACAAAACATCTGCAAAAGACTTAGATTTTTAAAATTTAGAGTGGCCAATTTCGATGCAGTCGTAACTTTAAGAGTTGGTTCGTGCATTGCGAATGATTATGGGCCCAAATAGTACGATTTCGTACAAAAGATTCAATTATACTATGCACAGAATCAATTGGCATCATAGTATGGCCTGGAAGTAAATATGTTACCTTAATCTCTTTTGTGAAGGTCGAAGAATTTAAAAAATATGACAGCATTGCTATTACGGCTTTCTTACGGTTTTTACCAGCGAAACTGTCGCAATAAAGACTTATGTCATTAACTGTATGTCTTTCGTCAACGATAAGTAAATATTTGTAAAGTGTGAATATTTAATATTGATGGAATATTTAATATTGATCGAATATTTAATACTGAATGAAATAGTTACATGAAGTTTCTAGACTAACTTGAAAAGCTTATATGTAAATGTTTTA
>NW_016157265.1:309624-310794 GCF_001687245.7 Rhagoletis zephyria | reverse complement strand
GGGCCCCGGCGAAGTCGATCAGATTCAGTCCGTTATCGGACGTTTCGTCGTGGAGTTTGAATTTTCCGACAGTGGCGCCAAAGATCCCTTCCTTGCCCACCTTGGCATTAAAATCGCCAAGCACGATTTTGACATCGTGTCGGGGGCAGCGCTCATATGTACGTTCCAAGCGCTCATAGAAGAGATCCTTGGACGCCTCATCCTTCTCTTCCGTCGGGGCATGGGCGCAGATGAGCGAGATGTTGAAGAATCTAGCTTTGATGCGGATTGTGGCTAGACGTTCGTCCACCGGGGTGAACGCCAGTACTCGGCGACGGAGTCTCTCTCCTACCACGAATCCAACACCGAATTTGCGCTCTTTTACGTGACAACTGTAGTAGACGTTGCAAGGCTTCACGCTTACTTTTCCTTGCCCCGTCCATCGCATTTCTTGTTTGGCGGTGATTTCAGCCTTTGTCTTCCCGAGGACATCAACCGGCCGGGTAAGGGTCCGGATATTCCAGGTGCATACCCTTAAATCATAGTCCTTTATACGTTTGCCGTGGTCCTCATCAGAAAAAGGGGGTATCATCTGAGGCTTTTTCGATTTTTTCATTGGGCGGGGTTTTAACGTGGCGGGACCCAAACCCAGCGCACGCGAAGTTTTACGTCTTCTCACTTTAGCTCGCTCCCAACAAGTGTTTGGTTGCTACCCAGAGGATACGTGGATATAAATATCCGGACGTTGTGTGCTGCGATTTGAACCGTACGCACAAGAATCGGTTCTGCCACACCCAGGTGAATGGCAGTCAAAAGTTTTCCACTTCTGCGCACGGAACCATCCTCCAACGTCTGAAGCAGGTGTCCGAAATTTCAAAATAATCGGTTCGGCCGTTCTCGAGCTTTGCGAACACATAAAAAACGGCTTTCAAAATATATATTATTATAGATTATAGAGTATGGAAGACTGGTATGAATCGAAATGATTTTGGATGTGAGTTTCCGACGAAAGAGGTTTAAAAAGGTTGCCAACTCTTTAAAAGGTTAAATTCAAACTACAGTGAAACCCGCTTAAGTAAGTAAGTAAGAGGTTTCCATCTATTTAAAAACTCAAATTGAGTTCAGAGCATAAGTTAATTGAAAAAGTATGACAAGTGAGAAGTTTAAGAAAGTTTTTGTTTGAATATATTT
>NW_016157265.1:309409-309599 GCF_001687245.7 Rhagoletis zephyria | reverse complement strand
CCTTGCCCCGTCCATCGCATTTCTTGGATGGCGGTGATGTCAGCTTTGGCGGTGATTTCAGCCTTTGTCTTCCCGAGGACATCAACCGGCCGGGTAAGGGTCCGGATATTCCAGGTGCATACCCTTAAATCATAGTCCTTTATACGTTTGCCGTGGTCGTCATCAGAAAAAGGGGGTCTCATCCGAGGCT
>NW_016157265.1:294124-309283 GCF_001687245.7 Rhagoletis zephyria | reverse complement strand
TTAAGGGTCCGGATATTCCAGGTGCATACCCTTAAATCATAGTCCTTTATACGTTTGCCGTGGTCCTCATCAGAAAAAGGGGGTATCATCTGAGGCTTTTTCGATTTTTTCATTGGGCGGGGTTTTAACGTGGCGGGACCCAAACCCAGCGCACGCGAAGTTTTACGTCTTCTCACTTTAGCTCGCTCCCAACAAGTGTTTGGTTGCTACCCAGAGGATACGTGGATATAAATATCCGGACGTTGTGAGCTGCGATTTGAACCGTACGCACAAGAATCGCTTCTGGCCACTCCCAGGTGAATGGCAGTCAAAAGTTNACGTTTGCCGTGGTCCTCATCAGAAAAAGGGGGTATCATCTGAGGCTTTTTCGATTTTTTCATTGGGCGGGGTTTTAACGTGGCGGGACCCAAACCCAGCGCACGCGAAGTTTTACGTCTTCTCACTTTAGCTCGCTCCCAACAAGTGTTTGGTTGCTACCCAGAGGATACGTGGATATAAATATCCGGACGTTGTGTGCTGCGATTTGAACCGTACGCACAAGAATCGGTTCTGACCACACCCAGGTGAATGGCAGTCAAAAGTTTTCCACTTCTGCGCACGGAACCATCCTCCAACGTCTGAAGCAGGTGTCCGAAATTTCAAAATAATCGGTTCGGCCGTTCTCGAGCTTTGCGAACACATAAAAAACGGCTTTCAAAATATATATTATTATAGATTATAGAGTATGGAAGACTGGTATGAATCGAAATGATTTTGGATGTGAGTTTCCGACGAAAGAGGTTTAAAAAGGTTGCCAACTCTTTAAAAGGTTAAATTCAAACTACAGTGAAACCCGCTTAAGTAAGTAAGTAAGAGGTTTCCATCTATTTAAAAACTCAAATTGAGTTCAGAGCATAAGTTAATTGAAAAAGTATGACAAGTGAGAAGTTTAAGAAAGTTTTTGTTTGAATATATTTTTAAGATGGTTAAACAAATTTTAAACCTCATTTATTTTAATTGAGTTTTCTTGAAATAAATTTTACTCAGTGTAGCACGTAGAANCAGTGAAACCCGCTTAAGTAAGTAAGTAAGAGGTTTCCATCTATTTAAAAACTCAAATTGAGTTCAGAGCATAAGTTAATTGAAAAAGTATGACAAGTGAGAAGTTTAAGAAAGTTTTTGTTTGAATATATTTTTAAGATGGTTAAACAAATTTTAAACCTCATTTATTTTAATTGAGTTTTCTTGAAATAAATTTTACTCAGTGTAGCACGTAGAAATTTCATACACTCAGCGAAGCGGGTGAGGGCGATCTAGTACAAAAATAAATTGTGTTTTTTCGTTATATGAAAGCAAATACGAAAAAGAAATTTCTAAAAATGCAACAGTAATTTTAAGCCATTTGAAATTTTCTTGTACTAGAATTGAACGAACTGAAATTCCCCACAAAAAAAGGTCCATTCCCCGATTCCCCACGCATACTGAAATTCCTCGCAAATCGGGGAATTTCCCACGAGTTACCTTCCCTGCTTGGAATGCTGGCGGGTGGAGCGCTCAAATAGTTGAGGGCCAGATCTCTCAATTTGTCGTATTTTCGTTTGGTTTTCCACCAATCGAGAGGATTTTCACCGAGATGAGCTCATTTATCTTTAAGATAGGCCTTAAATTGAGCTTTAATTTCATCCTTTTTAATATCTCCAGATTCTACATCCGAGCCTTCGCTTTCGCTGGTGGAATCTAAAATTATTTATAGGTGGCTTATAAGACTTTTACCAATCCCTGTTGAAGGTCCATCAATGTTGCTTGATATAGTACTTAACCGTTTAGCGCCTGAAGCTTACAGCCGGTTGTTGCCGCCACTGTCTAAAATATATTATTTTATACTAGAATAATCTAGTACATTCATTTTTATTTCGATAAATTAAAATTACTTGTCACGAGTCGTAAGACGAGTTCTATAATTGCGCCAATTGTACTTTAGTTAGTTCGTGCAAAAAGTAGCTCAAAAGCAATTAATCAAGATCTCGTCATACGTCCTGGTTTTCATACCTTAAAGTATGTATAATTTAACGATATCATATTCCGCAAATTGATTTAATTTAAGTTTATATCCATAACAGGAATTTTAACATACATAACTCAAAATTTATGTTTATGGAGATTTCATTATGCAAATAATAAGCTTCACTGAAAATAAAATTTCGTAAAAGTGCTACGAAAATCTTTCGTAGTGTTGGTTTTTGTACAATGTACGAAACTTTCGTTCATAATACGAACACATTTTTCACAACGAAACAAGATTTTACGAACCATACGTAAATATAACGAAAGGACTTTCCTTAGGCATTTTTTCAGTACAATTTACGAAATCTAACGTTTATTTTACGAAACATATTCGTAAAGCACTGAACAAATCTCTGTACGAAAAATTTTGTATATTGTAGGAAGGCATTCGTAATATTTACGTGTGGTTTTAAAATATACGAAATCTACCATTCTGCATTCGTGCAATTTAGTTAATACTTTCGTATAAAGTACTAATGCAGAAACATGTTTTTTAAATTCGTACAGCATACGAATATTTTCGTACAATATACTTAATTACCGGCAGTTTAATATTTCATCATATTTTTTGCATCGCGTGTCATTGCGGAAATCATTGTTGGCTGCTGTGAAACGTATAATATAATTTTAAACGTTTTAAAAAGGGATTTGCTGGATAAAAAAGCAATACAAAATTAAATATTAAAGCTGTGGATATACTATGCTTTTAAGCATACAATGTTTTTAACATCGCCTACGCTGCGCCTTGCGCTGGAATGTGGGACTTGATAAATAGGCAATTTCATCAGTTACCTATCAACGGCAAGCCTAAGCCAGGAGCGCTACTTAATATAATTAAAAGTAAGTACATGTATGAATTTTCACTGCAACTTGCTTTTCAGACGCCTTATAATTTTCCTTTAATTTATAGTCGTCAAGGAAACAAACATCGATGAATCTGTAAATCTGTCAAGTTCCTCTACATAAAAATATTATAACATTTAAGAAAGTAAACCAAGTATTTTTTATATTCTTTCATATTTTATATCTTCTTATACTTAGTTTTGTTGAGTTTAACACTTTGCATCAATATACTTTATTGAATGAAGCCTAAGCAATAAAAAAANTTTTCCTTTAATTTATAGTCGTCAAGGAAACAAACATCGATGAATGTGCGAATCTGTCAAGTGCCTCTACATAAAAATATTATAATATTTAAGAAAGTAAACCAAGTTTTTTTTATATTCTTTCATATTTTATATCTTATTATACTTAGTTTTGTTGAGTTTAATACTTTGCATCAATATACTTTATTGAATGAAGCCTAAGCAATAAAAAAATATGTAGTATAGAACCTATTCGTATGCATATAAATAAAAGACTTAAGTTTTATTATAGGTAAAATAACCTTTTATATTAATTCTAAACTACAGTGTAGTCAGAAAATTCTTCTTTCGTAGAACGTATGATTGCTTTTATTATTAACACTATGAAAACATGACTAAAATTATAGCACAACACTTTCATTAAATTTTAATCAATAATGTTAAGCGTTTTTGCAAAACGGTTTGTTAAACAAAAACGCCTAAAATTAACGATAAAACAAAATAAAAGTGTTGTGTTATAATTCGTAATATGTTTTTACAGTGTGGAGAATGAAAGCAAAATCGCACATTCTACGAAACAAGCGCAGATTTCACGAAAGTAATTTCGTTATAAATATGAATTATTTCTGTGCATTTTACAAAAATTTCGTAAAAAAATAAAGAAGTAGTACGAAATTCGTTAGTTAATAGTACGAAATTCTTTAGTAAATAGTACTAAATTCTTTAGTAAATAGTGCGAATACATTCGTAAAATGTACTAAAAATCTGATGCCTCATATTTTCGTAGTATGTACGAAAACGATTTTGTATAATCAACGAAAAGTTTCGTGGCTCAAAATGACGAAAAATTTCGTAAGATTTACACAAGTTTCCGTTATATTTACGCAGATTTTATTTTCAGTGTTGGTAAGGAGAATATGTTCAGTCTTTCCATCTGTCTTTTTGTATACCAAATGTATGAATTGATAAAACTTTGATTGCGTTTTCGCAAAAAATAGAATTTTTGAAATACTTCGTTATATTCATGATAAAACAAATTGAAGGTAAAACCGCTGAGAGGAAGCCTGAACTTTTTTGAAGTCACAAATACAGTTTCACTTTCAGTCTCAAATAAAAGTAAATTTGCATATTTTCATTTATTTGTTTTTTTGTTTTACCTTTATTTTGCATTTGAGTTGCTCTGAAAATTTCAATTTTATGAAGTAGACAAACTTAAAAAAATAAATTGTGGCCGACAAATGGACCGAGTGGTTTTAGCTTCAAATATTTTTATCATGGTTATATTAAACGTGCGATGTGTTGAAGCTATGCAAAATAAAACTTAAATTCACATCCAGCTGGCGTAGTTTTTCGTTCAAAATTCTAAGAAAATCAGGGCGCTTTCGTTCCGTTGCGAAACTGTCTCAACACCGGTTATTGTCCGCACCCTGGTTAGACAGCCTTATAGCCATTTCAACAATATTAGAGTGGACTCTCTGCCCATGTACACATTCGCATTCGCAAATTTGATGCGAATGCGAATGTCGAATGCGAATGTGTAAAATGATGCATAACGAATGCGAATGCAAATCCCTGGTATGTGCATATGCATATGTATACTTACGCATGTATATATGCACTTACATACTTATGTCGACACTGAGGCAAATGTCAGTCATGTCAGCAACCCAAACATACGATACAGAACATCCGCACACACACTTATCAGTGGGAGGATGCATTGCGCTTTGAATTTGGAAGGATTAAAATGTCGAAGGGTGTACATGTACTTATTCATAAACTAGGCAAAGTGAGACCGATGATAACCCGGTAGTGAATTCACAAAACAAAAGAGTTCAAAACTTTCATCTAATTGGTGTTTTGCGGTCGATTAAAGATAATTATGATCATAGTTGGCTATTTAATTATAAATTTTAGGCCTCTCGTTTTAAAAGAATATCAGATGATATCTAGATTGAAACGGATAATAAGTACTTATGAGTCTCACCAGCTTTGAAGCTGGATTCCTTGCAAGGTCTGAATTTATATTTAAAGACGCATACAAACGTTAATATCGACCCCTTTGCGCAAAATTATCGTATGTTACAAAAACCAAATTTTACGGGAGTGTTTTTTTTTTATTTTTCTCTGCTCTGGCTAATTGAGTAAGCTAATTAACCTCAAGCCTTTTTCGTGAAAAATTTTATATATATTTTTTTTGAAATATACATGTTTTTCCGCACATAAGATAATTTTACTCACAAGGTTTTATAAATGTACTCGCCAAATGTGGTACTTACGATAACATTTATAAGAGTTGAAGTTGCACATAAACTGAAACATAGCGGTATTTGTTATTTAATTTGCGAAAAATTGGGAGTTTATAATTTTTTTTTATTTTTAAGTTTTTATATTAACATTAAGCAATAGTAACGTTCAACAAAGATATAGGTTTAATTCAAATTATTATTTTGAAACAGTTTTAATCTTCGTCGTCGCTATCATTTAACAAGTCTTTTAATTTTGATGAATATTTTAAATCTAAATATTCATTGTGATATTTTGATGGTATGCTATTTTTAAAATAAATATTTTGCAAATCATAAATTTTTTTTTGTGGATATGCATAAGGACTTATGGTACACCGTTTCTAGCTTATAAGTAAAACTAGATCACCCTCACCCGATTCGCTGAGTGTATGAAATTTCTATTCAATGAATTTTTCCCTACTTGAACTTCAACTGACCACGAACCTGACGTGGTGGCGACTAATGGACTTCGGATTCGCATTCAGCGTGTCGAATAACATAGGGATATATAGGTTTGGTTTAATATGCATAAGCTTTCTTTTTTTTGTAAACATGTGTTATGGATTATAGAGTATGGAAGATTGGTATGACGTCCCAAGGATGGTTATTGGCTGAAAAAATTTCTATATATAAAGGGGGCGTGGCACCTCCTATACAAACCAATTTTTTCTTACTGTATATCTCTGGAAGTGTTCATGGTAGAATACCGGAACTTGGTGCGGCAATATATGAAATCAATCTTATAGTCACGGAGAAAAATGGGGAGTGAAATCCTCCTAAATGCCCGGACCGATTTTAACGAAGTTTTTTGTGTACTTTTGAGTGTAGTTTCACAATTTCACCCGCAAGTCGGCGCTGGAGTTAAGTTATTACTAAAAATCTTTTGATCCAATTTGGCTAATATTCAAAATATGTATTGGCAATACTATTGCCACAAAAGGCTGCCAAGTGCCGCTGGAGTCATTACGAATAATCGCCAAGTTAGAAAAGGTGCCGTGGATGTCAGATTAATTCGACCTGTTTCACCAATGAGTATATCGGACGCTTTTGTGTTACAATTGGCCCATTGGATGTGATTTGCCAGTATTATTATGCGTTAAAGCTTCATTCCGAGACACCAGGGCTGAGTTTTGCAGGTGTAAATCTCAAATCAACTCCGATAAATGAACTGAATAACTGAATTTAATTTTTAAAAAGGTGGTAACCCTTGCGAAAGACTTAAATATTATTCAAAACTTTTAAACTAAAGGTTTCTTAACAATATTTCGTTAGACAACCATATTTTAATTCTTGAGATAGCTTGCGTATAATTAATTTGAATTTGACTTTTCAAACAGGTGGCAGCCCTTTTCAAAATATATTCGAACTACAGCTTTTTTAAGGCTCTTGACATATTAATATAAGTTACAAATAAATAAATCCCTAAATTAAAGTTGAATTTGATTTTTTTTTAAAGGTGGCAGCTCTCATCCATGAGTAGATAATGATTTTGTATATCTCCATACCAAGTTCCAGTAATCTATCAAAGATGTTTCGTGAGAAATGCAGTATGAAATATTCCGTTTGTATAGGAGGTAGCACGCCCCCTTGTCTAATCGAGATTAAATTTATCCTATATTTTAAGTTGGGCTAAATGACAGCAGTGTACAAAATTTCATGATGATCGGTTGAGTAGTAAAAGCGTGAAAGCGTAGCAAACAAACAAACTCACTTTCGGATTCATAATATTAGTAAGGATTTAAATTGTTCGTGACTTTTTTAGTAGAACTATCATAATAACCGTACATGAGTTCAATTTTACTTGAGTATTTTGCGAGTGTAGCTTTACGAAGTTTATTTAAGTTTATTTTAATTTTGTTGGGTAACAAAACATCTGCAAAAGACTTAGATTTTTCAAATTTAGAGTGGCCAATTTCGATGCAGTCGTAACTTTAAGAGTTGGTTCGTGCATTGCGAATGATTATGGGCCCAAATAGTACGATTTCGTACAAAAGATTCAATTATACTATGCACAGAATCAATTGGCATCATAGTATGGCCTGGAAGTAAATATGTTACCTTAATCTCTTTTGTGAAGGTCGAAGAATTTAAAAAATATGACAGCATTGCTATTACGGCTTTCTTACGGTTTTTACCAGCGAAACTGTCGCAATAAAGACTTATGTCATTAACTGTATGTCTTTCGTCAACGATAAGTAAATATTTGTAAAGTGTGAATATTTAATATTGATCGAATATTTAATAGTTACATGAAGTTTCTAGACTAACTTGAAAAGCTTATATGTAAATGTTTTATTGATTATGAGACCACAAGTAATAAAATAACAGGCATTGATAACGATGAAGCGAATAGAGGCATGATGAATGCGAGCAATCCGCTTCCCATTCTAATTTTTTTGCACATAAGATAATTTCGCCCACAAGAAAAAAATTTATTGTCACATACGATAAATTATTTTATTTTTTATTACTTAAAAATTTTGTAAATAATTAGAACATTGAAGAGTACTTAACCTATACAAGTGTTTTAATCTAGTAGTCAAAGTTCAAAAGGGGCATATTACATTAAAAAACAAAGTAATTTTGCTGCCTTTTTTCCCATGAGGCGATTTCTTAGAGGCTCGTATATAAGGCCGGCTGCACTGAACAATTGCTCACTTGGAACGCTGGCGGGTGGAGCGCTAAAATATTTGCGGGCCAGAAGTCTCAATTTGTCGTATTTTAGTTTAATTTCCCACAAATCGAGCAGATTTTCACCACGATGATCTCGTTTTTCTTTAAGATAGGCCTTCAATTGAGTTTTAATTTCCCATTTTTTATTATCTCCAGATTCTACATCTGAACCTTCGCTTTCGCTGGAGGAATCTAAAATTATTCCTAGGTTGCTTATAAGACTTTTAGCATTACAATGTTGCTTGATATAGTACTTAACCGTTTAGCGCCTGAAGCTAAAAGCCGGTTGTTGCCGCCACCGTCTAAAATATATTATTTTATACTAGAATTATCTAGTACTTTCGTTTTTATCGATAAATTGAAATGAAATCTCAAATCGAACTTAACCACATCACTAACTATTGCTGTCCACACTGCGGTTTGAAGTAAGCAGTACAAATGTAGAGAACAGTGTTCGGACCTCCAAAACTCGATTCAGGACTAAAAATCTGAGCAAAAACAAATTTTCCGTACTAGATCGAATTTTTTATTTTCGTTTCTGACATTAATTGTTTGCCTTAAATATTTTCTATCCGTGCTAAATAATACGTAAATATGTAACTTAAGTAAAGTTCTGCATCCGCCAATTTCTACAGCCATACATCAAAAAATAACGAAGTTAATTTATTGACGCATTGCTATGAAAGAGTTACTTCTCAACAGTGAGATTTGGCTAACTTTAAATTTTTTTTACTGAAACCGGTGGTGAACACTCAAAAAACGGCCCCACGAGGGGCATAACATGAATGAAAAAAAAAAACACAGAATAGATTTGAAGTCAAGCGGAGTGGAGGAGTAGATTTCAAATTTTTTCAAAAACCGGAGTAAATCTAATCTGATCTTAGGTAAGTCCAAACACTAGTAAGGAACGAATTGTTTACATTTTAACGCTAATTACCCACAGATGGCGGGAAAACACAGGGTTGTATCAGACTTTCCGCGTGGTTTCGAGTTGGTTAGCTTTTAACCATCTCAGTGAAATGGTTAAGTGCTGTCATTTTTATATGGCGAAACTACGCTAAATGAAGTGGGTTATCGGGATAACCAACTCAACAGCCATAGCTACGTGGTTAGCTCCGGTGGGGACATGGTATATGACGAGTTCTATAATTCGATTATGATTCGCCAATAGTACTTTAGTTAGTTCGTGCATAAAGTAGCTCAAAAGCAATTTATCAAGATCTCGTCATACGTCTTGGTTTTTATACCTTAAAGTATGTATAATTTAACGATATCATATTCCGCCAATTGATCTAATTTAAGTTTACATCCATAACAGGAATGTGTTAAAACTATGCAAAATAAAACTTGAATTCACATCCAGCTGGCGAAGTTTTTCGTTCAAAAGTCTAAGAAAATCAGGACGCTTTCGTTCCGTTGAGAAACTGTCTCAATACCGGTTATAGTCCGCACCCTGGATAGACAGACTTACTGCCGTCCCTAAATTGGAGCGCTAAGCGTTGCGTTATCCATTGTCGACGAGTGTCAGCGCGCGCTATCCCCAAATCAACGCGTCGTAATTTTTGACGTTTTCTCAGATCCTCTCGTTTTTATTCTCGTTTCCTCTTTCACTTTTTTGTCCTTTCTCTTTCTTTCCGTCTTCCGCATCCAACTTCAACACATAACGCCCTGTCAAAAATGAAAATTCCATTTGCTCGGCGTTAGCGCCGCGTTATTGTGGTTTGCTTCATACAACTTGTATGGGCATGAGGATTTTTGACAGTTGTTTGGCGCTTGACGCGCCAATTTAGGGATGGCAGTTAGAGCCATTTCAAAAATATTAGAGTGGACTCTCTGCTCATGTACACATTCGCATTCGCAAAACATTCGTATCATTTGATGCGAATGCGAATGTGTAAAATGATGCGAATCATTCGCATAACTAATACGGATGAAAATATTCGCAACATCCCTGATACATACATATATACATGGGAGCCACTGCAAATTCACATCGTGAACTTACGCAAACACACAACATGCCGTGTGCCCAATCCTCGCCTATCATCAGGGTTAATAGGTTCTTAGCAAATTTAAGACGTGAATAGTAGAGCAGAAAATATGACACAAAAGTTTTCAGGTAATAAAAACTTAAAAGAAAAAACAATGGAAAATACGCGCTTCATACATACTACTAACGGTTTTGCCGACACCGTGTGGGGGTTTCGGCGTCTATTAATGTTGAAGATAAATATTTTTGTATTGGAATACATATATCGATTAAGGGAACTTGTAATTAAGAATGAATAACTTATGTCAATTGTTTTTTTTTTTTTTATTAGTTTGTCGTACAATCATATACTCTATTAAAAAACTACTGAGTTATTCATATAATTTAAATTTTGATTAACACTAAAAGCCGAGTATATATTTGTTTTCTTTCTTGTTTGGCCCTGTAACCGCCTAAGCGATTTTGGCCGCGTCCAAAAAAGCACGACAGTCGTTTCCCTTCTGTGCCAAGAGTCGCCAATTCGTTTCTGTTCCTCTGTTACCACCATCGCGACCCGCATTGTATTCTTTCAGAGTTGGAGCGTTCTGTCCATTCGTCTGAAGTGGCCAAGCCGGCAGAGCTGCAGTATTTTAAATCGCCTATTTCTATATGGGTGCGGATATTTCCATCATCTGCAAGAGTTTCATTTGCGTTTTACGTTGCGGCCCACATCACAATCCATTGCTGGGACTTCTGTACCCTCAACTAACATCCAGTACGATAAATATCCGAGATGTTGCCTAAATTGCGTAATTAGGAAGCATAGGATGTCATGTGGAACAAGTTGGGTGGACAAAATTCATTCCTGGATTTCTAGAAAAGGGCAACTTATTAACATAAAGGATATGCGCAAAGCTCTGTCTGAAAAGATTGTTATGTCTTATATTGTACTCAAAAATATTTTATATATTTTGTTTTTTATAGGGCACCGAAATTGCGCATATGGAAACTGTGCATTTAGACATTATTTCGGTTTCAACCGAAACTGTGCATGTACGCTTTATATCGGTTTTTGCCATATCCATATGTACATTATTTCGGTTTTCAACCGAAACTGTTTTCGTTTTCTTCGTTACTTCGTTTTTTTCATATGCATTATTTCGTTTTTAAAACGAAAGTAAGTATATGGGCAAATCTAAAAGAAAGGTAACCTTTGTGTTATTTAGCTTTATTTTTATTGCTGTAAACAATATCAAGCTGGTTGCTTTTGGATATAATTCATAGACGTATGCTTGAAGCCTCAAAAAAATTTTGAATCAATTTGTAGCATAACTTTAGAGTTACAGATGTTTTCATTCAAAAAAATATTAAAAACAAGTGAATTTTTTGAGTAATTTTTAACCCTTTCCGCTTAAATCCGTCCCTGATGAATATACAAATTTTTCCTCTTAACCATGATAAAAATATAGTAAGGTAGAACCGCTGAGAGTCACTTTTAAAATTATTGAAGTTTCCAAACAATTTAATTTTTAAATTTACTCACAAACTCACACACACATTTTCATTTTCAATCTCCAGCAACAACAATTTCGAACAATTTAATTTTTTTATTTTTACTTTTATATGATTTTAAAATGTTGGCAAACTTCAAAAAAAATCATGGCCGACAAATTGAGAGAACGGTTCTACCTTGCTATATTTTTATCATGCCTTTAACTACAAGGTTTATAGAGCCTCATAATACCAAAAGTAAAGAAAAAATATTCAAAAGGTGGTTTGGGTAATATATTGTACAAAAGTCCGCAAAGGATTAATAGCACTCAAGAAAACTAAATAAATATTTCACTAAGTTTCACGGAATAAAACTTTTATTTCATTGAAAATGAACTTATTTATATACAAAATAGTTGATTTCGCTGCAGATATGTTGGAATGAATATTTTATATCTTTTTAAGTATCTTTAAGATTTGCATTAAAAAATTTTTAATTTTCTCCATGAGAAGAGAATTATATAAAAAAGCTAGCTGTACCCTGTCTCGCTTTGCTATGGCATATTCCTGTTACATGGATGATAAATGATTCACGAAACAAAGCATACGTTTCAGATAAGTGTGATTATGCAATACTTGTGTGTAGGT
The DNA here is from genome assembly GCF_001687245.7 of Rhagoletis zephyria. Lineage (NCBI taxonomy): Eukaryota > Metazoa > Arthropoda > Insecta > Diptera > Tephritidae > Rhagoletis > Rhagoletis zephyria. The sequence goes on along the minus strand of NW_016157265.1, from coordinate 297,086 downwards.
ACACAACATTTTTCGCTTTTCCATTCTCTACGTAGATATCAAGGCTATCTGGTTTGCCGACACTCAAAATAGATTTGTCCATGTGAGAAGCAATCGGCATCTAAATCTAAACCATACTTTTCCAAAGGTTGACCTTGAGCATTACTGATTGTGATTCCGGATGCTAATCGAATTGGGATTTGCCATCTTTTAAATTGAAATGGTGTCTCGATCGGAATCATCAGAATTCTTCACCTTTGAAAGGCCACGTTAAAATCTTTGCTTTCACTAAGTTGTTCATCAATTTCTTAACTGCGAGGCGCTTGCCGTTACAGAATTTTGGCTGATTAATACTCCGCAACATGATAATTGCGACACCTGTTTTCAATTTCAGTATGTTGGATGATCCCTGGAAGATCAATCGAGTTCAAAAATTCCGTTGGATAATTAACATCATTTATTTCCACAACGGCGTTTATCGACGTACATATACACACATATATTATTTCATCACTTTGAATGGTGGATTGAAAAACATTATTGAGTTGATAGACATCCTTATTCTTTGCGGCAAGAATAGCTCGTTCACTGAGCCAATCGTGATTCCTATAATTAATTTGAATATCCGAAAACATTCGATCATTTCTCCTTTCGATATTTCTAAGTTACAAAAATTATCAGGCAATGAAATTCGTCCCAAACTCTCATTGACTGTCAGCCTTCCCTTTCCTATGTTCATTAATTGTCGCGAGAATACCTCGGCTGCAGTGTATGTATGTTCATCTTGTCGCAATGTTGACTTTTTCAGGTAAGCATTTATCTCGTCCGCTAGTGTTAATCGAGAAACTACAGACAATGTTTGCGTAAAATCTCGTGCGAGCAATATCAATGCATTCCCGAATGGTTGAACATTTCCACGCAAATCTTCCACCGATCGATCAAGAGATCAAGATTTTTTATGTGCCGTCGTGCACTCCTCCCAAACAATGAGTTTACATTTTTGTAATAAGTACTTTTCCTATACCGTATTGCACGTGGGAGTTTCAATGATTTGTATGTTCAATGGCAGCATAAGAGCTAAATGAGAAGTGTCTCCACCTGGTAACAATGTCGCAGATGTTCCAGATGAAGCGAGAGATACCCCTATGTAATTTTTTCATCGAACCGTTGCCACAATCTTATAAAGAGTGTTCTCCCAGTTCCTCCTGGCGCATCCAAGAGGAAGGTCATTTATCATTTGCATCTTGTTATTTGGCGCTGTAACCGGATACGCGATTTTGGCCGAGTTCGACAAAGCACGCCAGTCTCTTCTCTCTGTGCCAACTTATGCCAATTGGAAATGCAACGTGAAGCCAAGCCCTTCTCCACTTGGTCTTTCCATTGCAGTGGGCACCTCCCTCTTCCTCTGCTACCACCAGCGGATTATTCTGAGTCGAATACTTTTAGACCTGGAACGCGGTTCCCATTCGAACGACACGGCGAAGTCAGCGGAGCCGCTGTAAAGCTCATCGTGCCATCGTCTGCTGTACTCATCGTCGCCAACGCGTAGGGGTCTATACATTTGCCGTAAGATCTTTCTCTCGAATACTCCAAGAGCCGCCTCATCGGATGTTGTTGTTGTCCATTATTCTGTGCCTTATACCAGCGTGGGCATGATGAGCAGTGTTGTCAGGTTTTCAGCATGAGAAAACGTCCCTGTTGGTCTGAAGAAACGCCATTTCGTACCCAAAAACGTTTTTTCCATGTATGCACACAGAATTGTGCTTATTAAACTTTTATTGTATACAAAGGTACATATGTACGTAATGTATATTAAAATGTGATTTCGACAGAGCACATTTAAAATTCATTAGTGGTATTCACCAAAGTGAGCAAGTGGCCTAGCACTCTGGCAAAACAGCAGATGAGCTCAAGCAACGACTGTTGATAACAATTTAGTGAATACCACTATTGTATGTAAACTGGTTTGAGATCGTTAATATAAAAATCATTTTATACATCCACTTGTGATCAGCTGATTAAGTCATCAACATTTTGATCGATTTAGACTGTTTCTTATTTAATGTTTATTATTTTTTCATAAAAGCCTAGCTGATTATATAACTAACACAATATAAATCCACATTTCAAACTTTGTGCAAAAATTATAAAAAATCTGCAAAGTTTCAGCTAGATTTTCAAGTGTTTATTCAGATTTTTTAGAATTTTTTTGAGTATGCAGTTTGATAGCCCATTATTTTCCAGGGTAATAATGTGCAAGATTTAAGTTGCTAAAGAATCGCGTTGATTTTTAATATTTTTTTTCTTGTAGACATTTGGTTAAGTGGTCGGTTGACGAAAATGCTAAATTGCGTTCTGCTTACAAGGAACATAGTGCTTTTGCGAGCGTGCGTGTTGCAATAGGCCAGCTCTTTCTGATTTGGCTTTTAATATCCAATTACGAACATTGTAATAAGCCTTGTAACTAGGGCTGCCAGATATCTCTGTTGCCAAACCGGGACACTTAAGGAGGGGAGAGGCCTCTCGCGCCCTTCCCTTTCGTTTCGACAAAAATTACGTACGAAAGGATGTAGTAAAATTTTATTTTGACAAACAGAAACAAAAACATAAAAACATGAGATCATGAGATCATTACAACGTACACCAGCAAAACAGAACAATTTATCACAACTAAAGCACAGAGAATTTTTCACAATGCATGTACCTTTTTTGTTCCTTATAAAAATACAGTTTATACTAAATACATCAGAAAACTATAAAAATAAAATTTCTAACTTTGTGCAAAACTAGGGAAAATTCAATAAATTTGCATACAAATTCGCAACTTTCTATTCAGACTTTTTTATAAAAATTTTAAAATGAAGTTTTGTAGCCCATAAAAATGTAGTTGATTTTTATACCCGAGCGTACTTGTGCACAAGGGTATATTAATTTTGTTCACATAACGGTTGTTTGTAACAGCCAAAACGAATCGAGATAGATA
>NW_016157265.1:279725-294099 GCF_001687245.7 Rhagoletis zephyria | reverse complement strand
TCATATAACGGTAAATTTCAGAAATGCTTGAAACTTCAATATTTCGAAATTGAAGGACGCTAATTTACTCAAAATTGATACACCCCGGCTTACCATCTAGCGGAAGGTTTCGGAAAGGTGAAAAAACATATATTTAATACTTGCGCCGGGTATTTAATGTTCGGCTCCGCCCGAACTTAGACTTTCTTACTTGTTGATATTGTTTTTACTGAGAGTTTCTTCCATACAAACTATGTTCGACATATTTTTGTATGTGGAAGACACTGTCACCAAAAAATAATAATTGCAAAAAATCAACGAAAATTTCTGGTAACTTCAGACTTGCACTTCACTAATTGGCTCAAAAGATACATTTTCAAAATTTTTCTAAAAGATCTGATTAGAAATTGTGATCAGATGAAAGAGTCTCCGAGCCAATAATTTTGTACGGCACGGTACTTATAAGTAATCTAGGTTTCACGAAAGAAAAAAAATTAAATACAAGGTAACAATAAAATATCAGTCATTTGTTTCGTTGCTGTGAACTTGTTTCAAAACTTCTGACTTTTGCCTAATATAATTGTAAAACTCTGTGCATGTCATTTTAACGTATACTTATATTAATCGTCAACTATTGCTTGTGCAAAACGTGCTAAATTTAAAAAAAAAATCGCATATGAAAGAGAACCAACCCAACTCGTAATAAATTTAAGTACACTTAGGCCTTTTTTATGCGGATTTGAATTTATGCGGTTTTCAAACCATTATGTCGCAGTAGCGATTTTGCTTTTTTGAGAGTTTTTATTACTTTTTTCAGTGTGTAAAAGACAATGCTTCTTATAAATAATTTGTCTTTGTATTCTTACATAATAATAATAATAATAGATTGGCGCTTACACATATGTTAGTGTTTGGCCGAGCTTCTCCTCCAATTTGTGGTGTGCAGCTCGATGTTGTCACACAAAGGGGAGGGACCTACAGTTATACGCCGGCTCCGAACGGCGATTTTATTTTTACGTGAAGCTGTTTTTCATGCCAGAAATACACTCGGAGGTTTGCCATTGCCTGCCGAGGAGCGACCGCTGTTAAGAAAAAACCTTTTTTTCTAATTTTTTTCTATGTATTACATCATTCATGTATTTATTGTGGTATTTTTTTTTGGTTAAAATACAGATACAATTTTATTTATTTCATTAATGTTCGGTTTTACATGGAATAATAAGTGTTGAAGTGAAGAAATAAATAGTTGTTTTTGCTCAATAATGCCTCACTGGATTTTTTTATGCGGTTTTTGAAAATGCTGGAACGCATCCCCTGTTTTTGTATGAAAGTAGAGAACTTTTTTATGCGGCTCTCTGAAGAACGCATGTACCGCATAAAAATTTTAGTATTTGGTATAGAATTATTGAATTGAAATACGCCAATATTAAAATGAAGCGCTTTGNGTTTTTGCTCAATAATGCCTCACTGGATTTTTTTATGCGGTTTTTGAAAATGCTGGAACGCATCCCCTGTTTTTGTATGAAAGTAGAGAACTTTTTTATGCGGCTCTCTGAAGAACGCATGTACCGCATAAAAATTTTAGTATTTGGTATAGAATTATTGAATTGAAATACGCCAATATTAAAATGAAGCGCTTTGCACTTAACGGATGCTTTTTCATAATTAAGTTAAAAAAAAGATATTTAAATTCCATGCTGCCTGTAGTGGGATTTGAACCCTGACGCTCTGGAAATTAGCAAATTGTGGCAAGCATCTTCGTGCACTCAGCTAAAGCCAGACATGTAAATGTGCATTCAAATGTTCAGTTTGATTCAACACCACGTGTGCGTGGTATGAAAGTATTGTTTTTAAATACGAACATTTTAAAACGATAATCAAATAAAAAATATTCTTGTTTACCTTGCGTTATTTCCCCCAGTAAATTCATAAAATTGTTCTTAATATTACAACGTGTTTTATCTCTCAGTGTAGTCTTTTTTATGCAAAATTTGTGCAATCAAATCGAAAACCGGGACACTTAAACGAAACCCGGGATATTTTAAGGTTGGACCGGGACACCGGGACAAATAGTCTAAAACCGGGACATGTCCGGGAAAACCGGGACGTCTGGCAGCCCTACAACTTGTAACCAAGAATAAACAAAAAACGCGCATACGCTTGGTTTGCTTCATATGTATTTAAGTCAAATGTGTCCAAAGATTAAATATTTTTTGAGGCACCTGCTGCAAAAAACAAAGCTTGTAAAGATTTATTAAGTAAATAATTCAAAATCAGTTCTACTTACAAGATTTAGTAACAAATTTGCCGAAAGTGTGAGCGTAAGTACTTACTCTACAAGCAAATAGTACGCTATACATTGAATATATTGTGCATAGAGAAAAATTACTGGGAAGTTAAAAAACGTCAACCTGGCAACGCTGATGATGAGTGACTTATAGAGTGTGGTTTTTGTACGTCGAGAGAGAACTTTACTCCCGAGTTGCCTACTCAGTCCAAAGTAGCACTTGTACAGTAATTCGGCATTGGATTTCGGTGCCGACATTATTATCGGTGTTATGCTGATTACTAAACGAAATTGTCTACTTTCTCGAAATTACAACTGGCAACAGTGACGAGAGTGCCAATGCGAATGCTCTGACTCTTCATTTGATGGCAGGAGATACTTCGTCTTGTCCTCGTTGATCACCAAACCCGATCGCTTTGCTTCGTTAACCAACTTAGAAAAGGCAGGAGAGACTTCGAGGTTTTTGTTACCGATGATGTTGTGTCATTGACATAGTTACAAAAGAAATTACACGCCCTTGTAAAAAATTGTTCATGAGTGGTTCAGTTCTGTAGCTCTTATTATCTTAACATTTGCAATATGCGATCATAAATGCCCTTCTGCTCACGCTTTAATTTGTGAATGTTGGATTGGGCATATAATAGGAGAACAGAATAATAATAATAATCATAATCTTCATAATATTATCCAACGTTATTCAAATTGCTCTCGCTGTTTTTTGGAAAATTTTTCTAAAAACCCGAAACAGCTCATCTAACTTAGCAAAACAATATCTGGAAAATGTTGGTATTGTTAGATAGATGTGTATTTCACTAAGGTAGATTCTTAGATATTAAAAAGTCGGAAAAACTCAACGCTAAAGCAGGTACATTCCCTTGACTCGCAATATAGTACCTAGTAGGCAAAAGCGACCCCAAGTGAAATTATTTATGATTAAAAGTTAACTATTTTATAATGTTAGGGAATGGTGACAACAGTTTTAAGTTTTCATTCAGGATTTTTTAAACAGCTTTCATGGGATATTNCCTGGCAACGCTGATGATGAGTGACTTATAGAGTGTGGTTTTTGTACGTCGAGAGAGAACTTTACTCCCGAGTTGCCTACTCAGTCCAAAGTAGCACTTGTACAGTAATTCGGCATTGGATTTCGGTGCCGACATTATTATCGGTGTTATGCTGATTACTAAACGAAATTGTCTACTTTCTCGAAATTACAACTGGCAACAGTGACGAGAGTGCCAATGCGAATGCTCTGACTCTTCATTTGATGGCAGGAGATACTTCGTCTTGTCCTCGTTGATCACCAAACCCGATCGCTTTGCTTCGTTAACCAACTTAGAAAAGGCAGGAGAGACTTCGAGGTTTTTGTTACCGATGATGTTGTGTCATTGACATAGTTACAAAAGAAATTACACGCCCTTGTAAAAAATTGTTCATGAGTGGTTCAGTTCTGTAGCTCTTATTATCTTAACATTTGCAATATGCGATCATAAATGCCCTTCTGCTCACGCTTTAATTTGTGAATGTTGGATTGGGCATATAATAGGAGAACAGAATAATAATAATAATCATAATCTTCATAATATTATCCAACGTTATTCAAATTGCTCTCGCTGTTTTTTGGAAAATTTTTCTAAAAACCCGAAACAGCTCATCTAACTTAGCAAAACAATATCTGGAAAATGTTGGTATTGTTAGATAGATGTGTATTTCACTAAGGTAGATTCTTAGATATTAAAAAGTCGGAAAAACTCAACGCTAAAGCAGGTACATTCCCTTGACTCGCAATATAGTACCTAGTAGGCAAAAGCGACCCCAAGTGAAATTATTTATGATTAAAAGTTAACTATTTTATAATGTTAGGGAATGGTGACAACAGTTTTAAGTTTTCATTCAGGATTTTTTAAACAGCTTTCATGGGATATTTTTATGTTTTCGTTAGGTATGGTGTTTATTATTTATTCATTTGTATCAGTAGATTTTTATTATTTTTTTCATTGCGAAATTTGTATACTAACTCTTCGTTGATAATACGATCACTTCGTTTGATAAGATTTTGTAAATTATTTCTTCATTTAAACTATTCGGCTTTTGGATAAGTGAAAACAAATAAAAATCTCTAGTAAAGCTTTCCCTAACACTTTTCGTTTGGAACCAATTATGTAATATTACACTTAGTTCCAATATTTGCAGTCTTTAATTTTATATAGGGCATAATCCTATTGAAAATATTTCTAATCAAGATTTCTTAAACGCTTTTAGTTTGGCACCCATATTGTAACATTTCATTTCTTTTACCAATTTAATTGAGTTTAATTTCAAACAGGTGGCAACCCTCCTCAAACCTATTTTCGGCTGTAAGCCATATTAAAAATTTAAAGTTTTATACCCGCATTGAAATATTTCATTTGTTTAATCAATTTAACTGAGTTAAAATGTTTAAATAGATGGCAACCCTCCTCAAAGTATCTCCAAAAGTCTTCTTTCTTAAACCTCTTCAATTTGGTACCTACATCAATTAAATTTAGTTAACTTTTCAAACAGGTGACAATCCTCCTCAAACATATTTTCGGCTATAAGCCTTCTTAAAAATCTAAAGTTTGATACCCAAGTTGCAGTATTTCATTTATTTTATCAATTTAAATTTTCAAAGAGGTGGCAATTCTACCCAAAAATATTTACAGCAGTTATCTCTCTTAAACCTCTTTAATTTAATTTCTATATTGTAATATATCATTTAGTTTATTAATTAAATTGCGCTAAAATTTTTAACAGGTGTCAGCCCTCCTTTAAATTATTTTTGACTGTAAGCTTTCTTAAAACTCTTTAGCTTGATTTCCACATAGCAATATATCATTTAGTTTATCAATTTAAGTGAGTTAAAATTTTAAAATAGGTGGCAACCCTCCTCAAAAATATATCCAACAGTTATCTTTCTTAAACCTCTTTAATTTGATACCCATATTATATTTCATTTATTTAATCGATGTAATTTAGTTTAATTTTCAAACAGGTGGCAACCCTTTACAAATATATTTTCAGCTGTAACCCTTCTTAAAACTCTGTAGTTTGACACCCACATGGACATATTTCATTTATTTTATCAATTTGACTGAGTTAAAATTTTCAAATAGTGGCAGCCCTCCGCAAAAATATATCCAACAGTTATATTTCTTAAAACTCTTTAGTTTGATATCCATATTGTAATAATTCATTGATTTGTCAATACAGTAGTGTTTAAAATGTTTCAAATAGGTGGCAACCCTCCAAAGTTTCGTGATATCTTCGATCCTGGTATTATAACGAAAAATACAAAAAAAAATTATTCAAATCGGTTCAGCCGTTCTCGAGTTTTGACGACCGTGATATACGAACACAACATTTTTATATATATAGATTTTGCAAAATTTCAGATACAATTACAATATATAAAAAAATACAAATGACCCGTTGTAATAAACCTTCCCGGTTTTTCTGCCTTCAGTAGATCAAGAAATCAAAAACCTACCCTTTACTGCAACAACAGCGCACAAGCTCTTCAAAAACCATGGCAAGAAACACCCAATTGCCTGTTCAACTGCAACCTTTGCCGGGTTTTGTACAATATATTGTACAAGACACTTACAACCTTTCATTATAAATGTACAATATATTGTACATTTTTTTGACCACTCGGGAAAAATATTTTAAATCATGATAGTTTGATTTTAGCATTTTTATATGATAAAATGCTCTTTTATTTCCATACTAAATAAATGCTTTAATTAGCGATTTTACTTGACTTTCACGTATTTTTTATACAGTAAATTACCGCAATTTGCGTGTCACTGGAACTTTATAAAATGGTATATTTTTAAATTAAATTCTAAAAATATTTTTGAAACGTTTTCGATTTTGAAATGTACGTAAACTATTCGGGGCATTCCAAAACTTCATAAAGTTTAATTTAATAATAAGATTTTTAGTAGGACGCTTCCAATGTTACAAAAAATTAAATGTACAATAGGGGTATTCTCTGAGTCTTGCAAAGCCCTTGCACGGTTTTCGTATGGGACAGCTTTGCAAACCGTGCAATCCGTGCACCTTGCAAGGGCTTTGCAAGACTCAGAGAATACCCCTAATATATTCTACAAATGCAAGGAAAGGGCTAAGAGGTGAAAAATTAATTATGTCATAACTTTTGAAGCGGACTATATACTGGTTTGAAATTTTATGGGCGATTAGTACCTATGTGTACACTTAATTTGTAGTAGGTAACTTTTGGTGGCCCTAAAAAATAACTGAATGGCAAGTAACTCAAAGTTTTTAACTCTACTTTTCACAATTTTCAAAATTTTCGATTTATCGCGTATAGTTTTTGAAGCATTTAATTTTAAAAACTTTTTAAGTATGTGTTGTCTTCTACAAACAATTACGAATAATAATGATGCCTTAGCAAGAGGCTTGCCTAAAGAATAAACGAACTTTTAAAGATAAAATATTCTGCGACCTTGAGCGTAATTTTTATTCCAAAAACATCTTAAGTGAAGGCACATTGAGAAAATACGTCGAAACGATCTAAATCTTTTCATAACTACTAGTCCTTATAACGTTACACATACCTGTAAAATGCAAAAAAAAAAANAATTTTAAAAACTTTTTAAGTATGTGTTGTCTTCTACAAACAATTACGAATAATAATGATGCCTTAGCAAGAGGCTTGCCTAAAGAATAAACGAACTTTTAAAGATAAAATATTCTGCGACCTTGAGCGTAATTTTTATTCCAAAAACATCTTAAGTGAAGGCACATTGAGAAAATACGTCGAAACGATCTAAATCTTTTCATAACTACTAGTCCTTATAACGTTACACATACCTGTAAAATGCAAAAAAAAAAAGTTCTCCAGAAGTGTGTAAAAACCCAGATATACTACCTTTAATTATCTTGTAGTCAGAATATTTCGAGCGTGGTATCAAATCAAATTTTTTTTCGACAAAGGTTCTGATAGTTTCTCTTGCTTAACAGGAGTCTTCTAAATTCAATGGCGTCCCCATTTTTGCCCGATTGGCTCCACTTTTCGAGAAAGTAGTACTTGAAACTTTGCTTAAATTTTAACTATTTTACAAAAAACTCCCTCGGCTTTGAAGATATTTTACTAAAATTGTGCACACGATTTTATTTTTATATTACCTTCACTATCTGTTAAAATCATCTAAATAGGTTCACTATAACATCTAGCTCCCATACAACTGATTTTTCAGTAATCCTTAGGCAAAGAACATAGTGACGCGACAAAGAGAGCGACAAGACATTTTTGGATAATAGCGAAGAAAGAGACAAGAAACGTCAACATAGTGAAGCAACCGTCAGCTCAGAAAGCAACGAAAACAAATTTTTTGTTTTCGTCGCTATGCTCTTTGTCGCTTTCTTCGGTTTTCGCTTCACTATGTGCTGCCACATTGAAAAATAAAGGTTTGTTTTTGTCGCTATTATCCGAAGATGTCTTGTCGCTCTCTTTGTCGCTCCACTATGTTCTTTGCCTAAGGTTTCGAATTATTCGAAATGCTTAATGTACGCTGATGATGTTAAGCTTTTTAAGTACATTTGTACTGCAGAAAATAGGGAGCATTTGCAAGCTGACCTAACCAGCATATTCGAGTGGTGTGAAGCAAATTCCATGTCACCCAATTTGAAAAAGTGTAAATTCATGTCCTCTAGAAAATCGTTCTACTCAAATTCGTATATGATATATGACCACAATGTTGAGCAAGTAACCAATTTCATTGACCTAGGTGTAACTATGGATACGAAACTAGAATTCAAGGCTCACATAAACTCCTGCATGATTGTGGCTAGAGGAGTGTTGGCTTTTATTAAGCGCTGGGCTAAGGAGTTCAATGATCCTTATGTCACTAAAGTTCTCTTTACCTCTCTAGTAAGACCGATTTTGGAATATGCATCTATATAATGGAATCCTAGTTATCAAATTCGTGGTGACATGCTCGAATCAGTGCAGAAACAGTTCCTGTTATTTTCCCTAAAAAAATACGTTCTGACTCGTCTAAAAATCTCCCACCCTACAAAGATCGTCTGAAGCTTATAGATTTGCCGGGGATCTTTTTTTAATTAAACTACTGAACGGGATGGTCAGTAGTCCCTTTTTACTGAGCGAGATAAATTTTTGTGCTCCTACAAGATCCTCGAGATATTTTAAACCTATTGTGTTGAGTATTTGTAAATCAAACTTTGAAATGCATGATGCTTTTCGTTGTTTATGCCAAGATTTTAACAAACATTACGATTGCTTCGACATACCTGAATTGCTTTTTGTAATAAAGAAAACTTTGCTCAACATGTTAACTAAATAAATTAATATCTTTAACCGGGAACGAAAAATTACACAATATCTATGACTGCTTAGTATAATTGTAACGGCTTCATATATTTTCGCGACCACGTAATACAAGCATGGATCGGTCCACAGCGCGGAGCGGAAACTAGGCCTTTCCGCCCGCCGCACACAAAAGTAGACTGGAGACTAGGCCTCGCCAGCTAACCAACTTGCTATTTTATATTGTTATTATTATTATTACAAATGAATATGATAATTAATTTACTCTGTAATATATTATACATACCTAAATATCTAAATCTTTTCATCTCATTTGTATGTAAGAAAATGTTTTTCTGTAGACTTAATAAATAAATAAATAAATAAATAAATACAACTTAACGAGGTGGCAAGTCTGATAATATGATAACACACGCGTTAAAATACCAGCTGCTTCCTTTTTGTTACTTATTAGCTGGAATTTTCTCGCGCGAAAAGTGCATACATTTTATCAAAAGTTCAATAAATCTTTCTGTCGTGGCATTATTAAAGTTTTACAAATAAAAGAACTACACGTCAGCTGATTCGAAAGTAATTTTAACCATAAAAAGAATAAGGACGTTCGAAGTTGAAAGTGTTACCGAGTTGCCAGATAACGAATTAATGCATTCACGAGGATAGTCTGAATACCCTTACTTTATTATTCAGATATAAAGTTAGAGTTATAGCGCAAAAACACATATCTGCGTAATCAGCCTATTGAACCTATTTCGATAATTTTAAGGAATTATTAAGGTAATATTAAAAATCGTTATGTACAAAATTATAGTAAAATAACTTCAAAACTGAGGGAGTTATTAATAAAATAGCTAAAATTCAATCAAATTTTCAAGGACCGTTATCTTGAAAACCGGAGCCAATCTGGTAAAATGAATTTAGAGCGTCCGAATTAAGTGAGCTCAACTTTAAAAATCTTTGCTCAAATTTTAAAACTTACACAGCGTAATTTGAAGCCAGCTTATTCTTTTGTTTTCTATTACAGCGATATAAATGTTAATTAGGATGGTTCCGTGCACAGGCGTGGAAAACTTTTGACTGCCGTTCACCTGGGAGGGGCCAGAAGCGATTCTTGTGCGTACTGTTCAAATCGAAGCTCACAACGTCCGGATATTTATATCCACGTATCCTCTTGTGTCCTGCGACGTTAAACCCCACCCAATGAAAAATTCCAACAAGCCTCGGATGAAATCCACCTTTTTTGATGACGACCACGGCAAACGTATATAGGACTATGATTTGAGGGTATGCACCTGGAATATCCGGACCCTTATTGGGGAAGGTGCCTCTGCCCGGATGGTTGATGTCCTCGGGAAGACAAAGGCTGACATCACCGCCATCCAAGAAATGCGAGGGATGGGGCAAGCAAAAGTAAGTGTGAAGCCTTGCGACATCTACTACAGTTTCCACGTAAAGGAGGGCAAATTCGGTGTTGGATTCGTGGTAGGAGAGAGACTCCGTCGCCGAGTACTGGCGTTTAACCCGGTGGACGAACGTCTAGCCACAATCCGCATCAAATCGAGATTCCTCAACATCTCGCTGATCTGCGCCCATGCCCCGACGGAAGAGAAGGACAAGGCATCCAAGGATCTCTTCTATAAGCGCTTGGAACGTACATATGAGCGCTGCCCCCGACACGATGTCAAAATCGTGCTCGGCAATTTTAATGCCAAGGTGGACAGGAAAGGGATCTTTGGCGCCACTGTCGGAAAATTCAGCCTCCACGACGAAACCTCCGATAACGGACATGGTAATATTTAGTACTTCCAGCATAAGAACATCCACCAAGCTACATGGCTGTCTCCTAAGCGAAAAACGAGAAACCAAATCGATCATGTTGGGATAGACGGAAGGCATGCTTCCAGCGTTTTACACTCCGAGGGCCAAACATCGAATCGGACGACTACCTTGTTGTAGCCAAGATACGCACACTCCTCTGTAGCAAAAAATGTGCGCCCAATACGCATAGGGGTATTTAGCCGATTTATGCGACCAAAATTATTTTTTTGAATATTTCAATTCGAAATGTTTAGAAAAGACGTGTTTTGACATATAGAATTGAAAATATTTACACTCAAGTAAATATATGTTAAAACAATAACAGAGTTGCCACCTGTTAAAAATTTTGTTCAATTGATTAAATGAATTGCTGCAATATGGGTTTCAATAGAAATGGGTTTGAAAAGGCTTTATCTCTGAGGAACCTTCCAGGGTTTAAAAAATCAAATTCAACTTTAATTAAATGAATTAAATAATTTAAATATGTATCACAGTATAGGTAAGAAATGGGTGTATTCGAGGTGCAATTAATGCGGCAGTGTTACTCTTTAATGAAAGAGTTAATCATCATTGGCAAATCAAAAGCAACATACAAATTTTTACTGCGAAATTTTTGCCACATTTTAGAAAAGTTTAAGTTGAGCATCAGCAACATGTCATCAGGAAAGTGACAAGTCTGAAATATTGCGGTAAATATTATGTAGCTCGAACTAGAGATGGGCACGGGCCCCTGCGTAAGCCCGCGGGTACGGGCCGGAGTATTTGCTGTCAGCACGAACTCGGGCGTGCATGGGCGTTCAGTAAAATTTCATAAAAGCACGAAAAAGCCCGTTGCTAATACTACAAATTTAGACAAGCTTTTGTTTTTATAAAAAAACAAAAAAAAATTGTACATATTTAAACTCTTTTGATAAGAAAAAAATCAAAAAAAGATATATTTGGAATCCGATAGAAAAAATAAGATACTTAGTAGTTTGGTTTACATATCTGTACATAAAATATCTTCCTTTTTTTTTCTACTTCCCAGAAAATCTAATATATAGAAATCTCGTGTCACGGTGTTAGTGGTCGAACTCCTCCTAAACGGTTTGGCCGATCTTTATGAAATTTTTTGTGCATATATGGTAGGTATGAGAATCGGATGTAAAGTATATTTCATACCGCTAGGTGCAGGGGCGGGGCACCTCCCGTACAAACCATATTTTTCACGCTGCATATCTCTGAAAGTGCTCATGGTAGCGCACTGGAACTTGGTATGGAGATATGTATGTATATGAAAATAATCGCATACTCATGGAGGAAAATTGCCGTTATTGGAAAAAGGGGCGTGTCACCTCCCATACAAACCGAATTTTATATACTGCATATCCCGCAAAATGTTTATAGAAGAGGACTCGAACACTCGAAATCGCATACTCATGGGAGAAAAATTGTGGTTATCGTAAAAGGGGGCGTGGTATATAAATCGAATTTTTCATACTGCTTAACTTTGGAAGAGTTCATGGTAGAGTACTCGAACATGTTGTGGAGAAATATGAAAACAAGCGCATACTAATGGAGAAAAATTACGGCTATTGGTAAATGGGGTATGGCACCTCCCATACAAACCGAATTTTTCATTCTGCATACCCCTGGCAGTGTTCACGATAGAGTACTGGAATTTGGCGATTAGGGTGTCCCTATTGTAAAAAAAATTTTTTTTTTTTTTCTTTTAGAATTTCTAGTATTTTTGTATGAAAAATCTAATCTAATCTAATCATGTCAAGATGTTTGTTGGCGAACTCCTCCGAAACGGCTTGACCGATTTGAATGAAATTTATTATGTATATTCGGTAGGTATGATAATAGGTCGTGAAGTAAGTTTTATACCACTAGGTTAAGCGGGCGTTGCACCTCCCATACAAACTAAATTTTTCACACTTTATATCTCTGCAAGTTTTCATGGTAGAGTACAGGAACTTGGTATGTACAAGACATATAAAATCAATCGCATAGTCATGAAGAAAAATTGGGGCTATTGGAAAAAGGGGCGTGGCACCTCCCATACAAACCAAATTTTTCACACTGCATAACTCTGAAAATGTTCATGGTAGAATACTCGAACATGGTATGGAGATATATGAAAACAATCGCATACTCATGAAGAAAAATTGCCGTTATGGGAAAAGGGGGCGTGGTACCTCCCATACAAACCAAATTTTTAACACTTTATATCTCTCCAAGTGTTCAGGGTAGAGGACTGGAACTTGGTATGTACAAGATATATAAAATAAATCGCATAGTCACGAAGAAAAATTGGGGCTATTGGAAAAAGGGGCGGGGCATCTCCCATACAAACCGAATTTAGTACACTGCATATCTCTGGAAGTGTTCATGGTAGAGTACTGGAACTTGGTATGTACAAGATATATAAAATAAATCGCATAGTCACGAAGAAAAATTGGGGCTATTGGAAAAAGGGGCGGGGCATCTCCCATACAAACCGAATTTAGTACACTGCATATCTCTGGAAGTGTTCATGGTAGAGTACTCGAACATGGTAAGGAGATATATGAAATCAATCCAATACTTTTAGAGAAAACTGCTTCTATTTTATAAGGGGGCGTGGCGCCTTTCAAACGCTCTGAACCTATTACGTATCTTTGTATGCTAATACACTTCTGCTAGGTTATTTAAGATAGCAATGGAAATATGCCTTATGACAACCACCAAACCGTAATATTAGAAGATAAATGCGTCACTGAAAATCATGAACGTTAACTGTTGGTGAAAATGTTAGATCAAAATATTTCAATACAAAAAATAAATTTGGTGCGGGACGAAGTTCGCCGGGTCTGCTAGTATATTATAAAAATCTTTGATGCAAACAAACACAAACACAAAATAAACAAGTAAGAAAGTCTAAGTTCGGGCGGAGCCGAACATTAAATACCCGGCGCAAGTATTAAATATATGTTTTCCACCTTTCCGAAAGCTACCGCTACATGATAAGCCGGGGTGTATACATTTTAAGTAAATTAGCGTCCTTAAATTTCGAAATATTGAAATTTCAAGCATATCTGAAATTTACCGTTATATGAAAAGCGGCCTCAATTTTAGTCCGATTTCAACAATTTTCAACGGTTTGCTTTTATGTGGCAAGCACAATAACCATACCGAGCTTGGTACAAATTGCTAGAACGGTTAGCGAGATACATATATGTGATCACAAGTGGGCGGTGCTACGCCCATTTTCCAAAATTTTGTCATAAACGTATTTCTTGGTAAAGAATTGTTGCAATCATCAATTTTGAATAAATTAGCTTCAATATTTACTGATTTATCGAAGATTTTGTATTTCTCGAAATTACCGTTATATGGGATGTGGGCGTGGTTATTGTCCGATTTTAAAAATTTTCAGCCATTTGGTATGCTGTACCAAGGCCAACAACTGTGCCAAGTTTGGAAGAAATTGGTGTAGCGGTTACCAAGATATACACATGTAACCATAAGTGGGCGTGGCTACGCCCATTTGCCAAAATTTTGTAATATTCTTATTTTTCGTCTAAAACTCATTGCAAATATCAATTTTGAGTGAATTATCTTCAGTAGTTACTAAAATATCGCAGTTTTCGTTTTTCTGAAAATTACCGTTATATGGGAGGTAGGCGTGGTTATTGTCCGATTTTTAAAATTTTCAGCCATTTAGTATGCTGTACTAAGGCCAACAACTGTGCCAAGTTTGGAAGAAATTGGTGCAGCGGTTACCAAGATATACACATGTAACCATAAGTGGGCGTGTCTACTCCCATTTTCAAAAAAAAATTAATATTCTTATTTTTTGTCTAAAATTTATTATAAATATCAATTTTGAGTGAATTATCTTCAGTAGTTACTAAAATATCGCAGTTTTTGTATTTCTGAAAATTACCGTTATATGGGAGGTAGGCGTGGTTATTGTCCGATTTTGCCCATTTTCA
>NW_016157265.1:279145-279699 GCF_001687245.7 Rhagoletis zephyria | reverse complement strand
GACGGACGGACGGACGGACGGACAGACAGTCACCGCTTAATCGATTTCTCTTTTCATTCTGATCATTTATGTATACATTTGTCTATATCTATCTCGATTCGTTTTGCCTGTTACAAACAACCGTTATGTGAACAAAGTTATAATACCCTTGTGCACAAGTGCGCTCGGGTATAAAAATAGGTACATATGTATACATACAATAAAAGTTGGCTCTTTATTTCCGGACGTGTCCCATCGTGCCGGGCCCCACTAAAATTCTTAACGTGCGGGCTCGTGCGTGTTTTTATACCCGAGCGCACTTGTGCACAAGGGTATTATAACTTTGTTCACATAACGGTTGTTTGTAACAGGCAAAACGAATCGAGATAGATATAGACAAATGTATACATAAATGCTCAGAATGAATAGAGACATCGATTAAGCCATGTCGGTCTGTCCGTCCGTCTGTCCGTCTGTCCAACCGTCCGTGTACACGATAACTCGAGTAAAAATTAAGATATCTCAACGAAATTTGGTATGTAGGTTTCCCTTAATCCAAGGTAGGTTGGTATTGA
>NW_016157265.1:278631-279126 GCF_001687245.7 Rhagoletis zephyria | reverse complement strand
GGTAGGTTGGTATTGAAAATGGGCGAAATCGGACTGTAACCACGCCCACTTCCCATATAACGGTATTTTCAAGAAATACGACAACTGCGATATTTTAGTAACTACTGAAGACAATTCACTCAAAATTGATATTTGCAATAATTTTCAGACGAAAAAGAAGAATATTATAAATTTTTGGGAAATGGGCGTAGCCACATAAACGCCCATATCCCATATAACGGTAATTTAGAGAAATACAAAATCTTTGATAAATCAGTAAATATTAAAGCTAGTTTATTCAAAATTTACGCTTGCTATTGTGGTAAAATTTTGGAAAATGGGCGTGGAACCGCCCACTTATGATCACATATATGTATATCGGTAACCGTTCTACCAATTTGTACCAAACTCGGTGTGATTTTTATTGTGCTTGCCACATAAAAGCAAAACGTTGAAAATGATTGGAAATCGGACTAAAATTACGGCCGCTTTTCATATAACGGTAAATTTCAGAAA